>NC_047121.1:47051779-47351779 GCF_902500255.1 Thalassophryne amazonica
AGCTGTTTCAAGCTGAAAACCTCCACATTTCAGGCTCTATTGATCCAGGACGTCGTGAGAGAACAGAGAAGTTTCAGAAGAAGTCGGTTTCAGCATTTTATCCGGATATTCCACTGTTAAAGGAGATTTTTTTTATGAAAGACGTGCGGACGGGTCCGCGTGTCGGCTCGCAGCCGCCGCGACGCTCCACCACAGGAAAAACACCTCTGTTGGAAGCCTTAAGGACAAGTTGGAACATGTCCAGCTGTTAAACAATTTCTCATATACTCACTCCACTGAAAGCCATCAAAAGCCGCCTGGATTTTACAAATGGTTATCAATACGGACGTGTTTTTCCTGTGCCGCCGCTCCGCGCCGGCTGCGTCCCGACGCGCGGACCCGTCCGCACGTCTTTCATTAAAAAAATCTCCTTTAACAGTGGAATATCCGGATAAAATGCTGAAACCGACTTCTTCTGAAACTTCTGTTCTCTCACGACGTCCTGGATCAATAGAGCCTGAAATGTGGAGGTTTTCAGCTTGAAACAGGCTGATGATGCCGCCTGAGAGCGCAGCGCGACGTCTCGCACCATGGGAAGTCCTTAAAGCGACAGTGTCACCTCAAAATCTCTCATCAGCCGTTAAAATTTTCACTGAAAACCAGCGTAATTTTTCGAACAATGTCCACTTCGATGCGTCTCACAGGTTTAGAAAAAATTTTGATCAAACAAAGCGCCAGTCTCTCAGCAACTTCTCAGACAAGGAATTCCGACGAGGGGCTGGCCGACTCCTCCCACAAGGAGTGCTCACAGGCGAATGACGTCACCGACAGGCGTGGAAAAACTCACGCATGCGCACGAGGGTTCATGCATGTCTGACGTAAAAACATATGAATGAAATCCATATAGTTTTTGAAAAAAATAAAAAGGACCTATACTTTATGGACAGCCCTCGTATATACACACACACATATACACTCAACAAAAATATAAACGCAACACTTTTGGTTTTGCTCCCATTTTGTATGAGATGAACTCAAAGATCTAAAACTTTTTCCACATACACAATATCACCATTTCCCTCAAATATTGTTCACAAACCAGTCTAAATCTGTGATAGTGAGCACTTCTCCTTTGCTGAGATAATCCATCCCACCTCATAGGTGTGCCATATCAAGATGCTGATTAGACACCATGAATAGTGCACAGGTGTGCCTTAGACTGTCCACAATAAAAGTCCACTCTGAAAGGTGCAGTTTTGTTTTATTTTGGGGGGGGGGCTACCAGTCAGTATCTGGTGTGACCACCATTTGCCTCATGCAGTGCAACACATCTCCTTCGCATAGAGTTGATCAGGTTGTCAATTGTGGCCTGTGGAATGTTGGTCCACTCCTCTTCAATGGCTGTGCGAAGTTGCTGGATATTGGCAGGAACTGGTACACGCTGTCGTATACGCCGGTCCAGAGCATCCCAAACATGCTCAATGAGTGACATGTCCGGTGAGTATGCCGGCCATGCAAGAACTGGGACATTTTTAGCTTCCAAGAATTGTGTACAGATCCTTGCAACTTGGGGCCGTGCATTATCCTGCTGCAACATGAGGTGATGTTCTTGGATGTATGGCACAACAATGGGCCTCAGGATCTCGTCACGGTATCTCTGTGCATTCAAAATGCCATCAATAAAATGCACCTGTGTTCTTCGTCCATAACAGACGCCCTGCCCATACCATAACCCCCACCATGGGCCACTCGATCCACAACATTGACATCAGAAAACCGCTCACCCACACGATGCCACACACGCTGTCTGCCATCTGCCCTGAACAGTGTGAACCGGGTTTCATCCGTGAAGAGAACACCTCTCCAACGTGCCAAACGCCAGTGAATGTGAGCATTTGCCCACTCAAGGTGGTTACGACGACGAACTGGAGTCATGTCGAGACCCCGATGAGGACGACAAGCATGCAGATGAGCTTCCCTGAGGTGGTTTCTGACAGTTTGTGCAGAAATTCTTTGGTTATGCAATCCGATTGTTTCAGCAGCTGTCCGAGTGGCTGGTCTCAGACGATCTTGGAGGTGAACATGCTGGATGTGGAGGTCCTGGGCTGGTGTGGTTACACGTGGTCTGCGGTTGTGAGGCTGGTTGGATGTACTGCCAAATTCTCTGAAACGCCTTTGGAGACGGCTTATGGTAGAGAAATGAATATTCAATACACGAGCAACAGCTCTGGTTGACATTCCTGCTGTCAGCATGCCAATTGCACGCTCCCTCAAATCTTGCGACATCTGTGGCATTGTGCTGTGTGATAAAACTGCACCTTTCAGAGTGGCCTTTTATTGTGGACAGTCTAAGGCACACCTGTGCACTAATCATGGTGTCTAATCAGCATCTTGGTATGGCACACCTGTGAGGTGGGATGGATTATCTCAGCAAAGGAGAAGTGCTCACTATCACAGATTTAGACTGGTTTGTGAACAATACTTGAGGGAAATGGTGATATTGTGTATGTGGAAAAAGTTTTAGATCTATGAGTTCATCTCATACAAAATGGGAGCAAAACCAAAAGTGTTGCGTTTATATTTTTGTTGAGTGTATATATACACACACACACACACACACACACACACACACACACACACACACACACACACACACACTTGATAACAAAAGAAAGGGGGAGAATCATCAATGCATCAAAGCTTTGTTCATCCATTCATTCTTTAACTTTCTGTGACTAATCCAGGTCACAGTGGCAGTAGATCCAGCGGCTCAAGCCACAGTTCCCTATCCTTGGCCAAGTCCTCTAATTCTTTATGGGATCGTGAGGCATTTCTGAGGCATTCCCAAGCTATCTGGGAAATATAATCCCTAGTGCATCCTGGGCATTCCCCGGGGTCTCCTCCCAGTTGAACGAGTCTGAAAGACATCCCTAGGGAGATAACCAGAAGGCATCCTCATCAGATGCCTGAACCACCTCAGCTGGCACCTTTCAAGGTGAAGAAGCAGCGGTTCTACTCTGAGTCTATCCAAGATAGTCGAGCTTCTCGCACTGTCCTGGAGTGTAAGGCCAGAAACCTGGCAAAGGAATCTTATTTCCACTGCTTGTTCCGTGATCTTATTCTTTCAGTTATTACCCAAAGTTCATGACCATAAATGAGGATAGGAGCGTAAATCGATTGATAAATTGAAAGTCTTACCTTCTGGCTCAGCTCTTTCTTCACCATGAATGTCCGGTATAGCGTCTGTAAAACATCAGATTCCACCCCAATCCATCTATCAGTCTCACACTCCAACTGCTGCTCATGAACAATAATCTGAGATACTTAAACTCTTCCAGTTGTGAGCATAACTCTCCCCTAACCCAGTGGGTACAATCCACCACAATCTCATATCTGGAGGTGCTGATTCTCATCCCAATCGCTTCACACTCTGCCTAAAACCTGCTCATTGCGCATTAGACATCACTGTCTGATAAAGCCAACAGAACCACATCATCTACAAAAAGAAGAGATGCAATTCTGAGGTCACCAAACTGCACATCCTCCAATTCCTGGCTGCAGCCTGAAATCCTGCCCACAAAGACTGTGAGCACGGCAATTCTGGAGGAGTCAAACACTCACCGAGAAGAAGTCTCATGTAATGCAGAGAATGCGGACATAGCTCCTACTTTGGTCATATAGAGGTCTGCATGCTGCAGGGGTTCCCTCCCACTCCCTCAGAGCCCCCACAGGACACCTTGAAGGACCTGCTCATATACCTTTGCCAAGTCCACAAACACAAGTAGACTGATTCCCCATACTCCCAAGACCCTTCCAATATCCTTTGGAGGGTGAAGAGCTGGTCCACCATTCCAAGACCAGAGGGAAACCGCATTGCTCCTCCTGAATCTGAGGTTTGACTAACGGTCCAGGTCTCCTCTCTTGTACCCTGGTACAGGTTTTACCAGGGAAGCTGAGACGTGTGATTTCTTTATAACTGGAACACTCTCTCTGGTCCCCCTTTTTAAAGATGGGGACCACCACCTCAGCTTGTCAATCCAGACGTACTGTCCCTGACTTCCACTAAATGTATAAACGTGTCAGCCATGGCAGCCCAACAACATCCAAAGACTTCAGCATTTCTGGGCGATTCTCATCTGCCCCTGGTGACTTCCCACCGAGGAGTTTTTTTTTTTTTTTTTTTTGTTAACTACCTCAGTGACTTACGCTAAGGTGATGCCAACTTTGCTTTATCCATGATTATATAAAACCAAATGAGCGTGCCACTATAACATATTATCAGTGAATCAGCATCTCTGCAGAAAGCATCCACTCCACAGAGGAGACCCAACACAAAGCAACACTTGATAATAATATTTAAAAAAGAAAATGTTTTAATAACTACAAATATAATATGGCACTTAAATGCACATGCTCAGTGTTGCAATATCAACAATAAAAATGCTGCCACCACTAAAAAGGCAGCCAATTAGTTCATTTTAACAGACCGACAATAGTGTTCAGAATAATAGTAGTGTTATGTGACTAAAAAGATTAATCCAGGTTTTGAGTATATTTCTTATTGTTACATGGGAAACAAGGTACCAGTAGATTCAGTAGATTCTCACAAATCCACCAAGACCAAGCATTCATGATATGCACACTCTTAAGGCTATGAAATTAGGCTAGTAGTAAAAAAAAGTAGAAAAGGGGCATTCAGTCAGTGAGTTCGTCAATTTTGTGGAACAAACCGGTGTGAATCAGGTGTCCCCTATTCAAGGATGAAGCCAGCACCTGTTGAACATGCTTTTCTCTTTGAAAGTCTGAGGACAATGGGACGTTCAAGACATTGTTCAGAAGAACAGCGTAGTTTGATTAAAAAGTTGATTGGAGAGGGAAAAACTTATACGCAGGTGCACAAAATTATAGGCTGTTCATCTACAATGATCTCCAATGCTTTAAAATGGACACAAAAAAAAAGCCAGAGAAGCGTGGAAGAAAACGGAAAACCACCATCAAAATGGATAGAAGAATAACCAGAATCAGACGTCAGACAACCTTATTGATCCCAAAAAAGGACAATTACGTTTACACTCCAATTACCTCAGACAAGATACAGCAATTAATCCACAATTATTACTTGTTTACTGTAATAATGGCACACATCAAAATTAAAGCCAACACATATACATTTGACATTGTTTATGTGCACTGAACTTGAAGTAATCCGTCTTCCGAATTGAGGCAAAGTGGGTGAAGGCTGCAGCAGGAGGGGCCCGCGCCGCCCAGCCTGGGGGTTGAAGGCTGCAGCGGTAAAAACCGCGATGCCTTCGAGGTGGCAAGGAGGAAGCTAGGGTGGGGGGAGTGGAGAGACACGGGGGGGGGGGGGGGGCAATAGGGATGGAGACATGCGTCGTGTGCAGATGAGTTAAATTTCTGTCAATTTCTGTCCATGTGTGTGTAAAGTCTGACAGTTTCTGTCCGTGTGTGTGTAAAGTCTGATGTTGCTAGGCAACAGCAGGCTGGGGGGGGGGGGGGGGGGTAGATGAGAAGGGGGGCTGAATTCCTTCACCAAGGCTGTAGATCCTTCTGGTGGAAGAGCAGGGCATTTGGCCTTCATGAGCCGATAAGGCTGCCATGTTGATGTTTGGCGGAGAGATACAGAATTCTATTTACTGCACCCCTGACCGTCTAGAGACCAAATTTATGAAGAATATTCTCTGGTCCTCAGCAGTACATTCCTTTGCAATGCAGTGATTTGCTCCGAGATTGAATCCATTTTGCGTTTGAGTTCAAGAGTTCACGTAGTCTGAGATTACACAGCATTGCCCAACTCATTAATTATGACGGACTGATGAGGGGACAAAATTCTGGAAGCAGCCATCTTGCTAATATTCCTGTGGGTCAGGGCAGCGCACAAACCAATCAGCACCAAACCTCCCACCATAAAAGCGAATACGAATGAATCCTCAATATCTTCCACAGAGAGTGGAGCCACATGTCACACTCCATTCTCTCATCTGTCGAGAGCAAAGCCCGCTGGATAGGTTCCATCAGGGCACGCAGGGTCCCCAAACCCTGATCTCCTTGTCAAAAACAAATGGTGTCAATGGTGTTGAGAGACCAGCTGATCAATTCCATAGTTAATCCAAATCATAATTTGAAGAATTCACAGTCTTGTGAAGCTGGGACTTTGAAGGTCGGAGCAGAGATAGAGAGCAGAAAGGAGGAGAGGAGAGGGGAGGAATGCGACCGTCCTTGCCGGAGTCCAAGCTGTAGGCTCACCCATTGATCGGCTCCAGGATGATCAAAGACAGTCTGGAGTTTCCAGTAAGTGCTGCGACAGTTAGAAGACGCCTGTGTGAAGCTAATTTATTTGCAAGAGTCCCCCGCAAAGTCCCTCTGTTAAATAAAAGACAAGTGCAGAAGAGGTTACAATTTGCCAGAGAACACATCACCTGGCCTAAAGAGAAATGAAGGAATATTTTGTGGACTGATGAGACTAAAATTGTTCTTTTTGGCTCCAAGGGCCGCAGATGACCCCCAAACTCTGAATTCAAGCCACAGTTCACAGTGAAGACAGTGAAGCATGGTGGTGCAAGCATCATGATGTGGACATGTTTCTCCTATTATGGTGTTGGGCCTATATATCGCATACCAGGTATCATGGATCAGTTTGAATATGTCAAAATACTTGAAGAGGTCATGTTGCCTTATGCTGAAGTGGACATGCCCTTGAAATTGGTGTTTCAACAAGACAATGACCCCAAGCACACTAGTAAACGAGCAAAATCTTGGTTCCAAACCAACAAAATTAATGCCTCGCAGATGTGAAGAAATCATGAAAAACTGTGGTTAAACAACTAAATACTAGTTAAGTGATTCACAGGATTGCTAAAAAAAGCAGTTTGAACATAATAGTTTTGAGTTTGTAGTGTCAACAGCAGATGCTACTATTATTGTGAACACCCCCTTTTCTACTTTTTTTTTTACTAATAGCCCAATTTCATAGCCTTAAGAGTGTGCATATCATGAATGCTTGGTCTTGTTGGATTTGTGAGAATCTACTTAATCTACTGGTACCTTGTTTCCCATGTAACAATAAGAAATATACTCAAAACCTGGATTAATCTTTTTAGTCACATAGCACTACTATTATTCTGAACACTACTGTACCTTCATTTGAACTTATGTTTATTTATTCTTGGTCTTCAGTATGGTAAAATTATTTTTTATTAAATTAATTGATACAACAATCTGTAGAAGTTGTGCTTGTCAAGAGAAATTGCTGTCCTTTCATCTGTCCACACACAAAACCTTTCGCGTCCTAAAACTCAAGAACTACTTTAAAGTCTGAGATTTAAATTCTTGCATGAGGAATACTGTATACATAAAGACCTATGTGCTAAATTTGTTGTTCATTCCTGATTATAACTGGAACACACTCTCTTGCTCTCTCTCCCTCATTGCAGCTCTGGAGGAGCAATTATAATAATTACATAGGGCTTTACCAGGAATCAAAGCACGAAACAAAATAAACTCCAATAATAAAATAATAAAAAGTGCAAACCAACAATGCACAAAAATCCCAAATGAACGAGCTGATATATAGGAAAAAGTTGCAACTTAAACTCTGGTGTGACTTGTACTCTAGTAAATACAGTACCTGATGACTAAAAAGGCACCACTGGGTAGTCTGTACTTTTACTTTTGGTACCGTCAGTATATTCTGATGTAAATAATTTTGTACTTTTACTTAAGCACCATTTAATGCTGGGCGTTTACCTGCAACAGAGTATTGCTAACAGTGTGGGATTACTACATTTACTTAAGTAAAACTTCTAAGCACTTCTTTCAACATTGTGTGCACACCTGTGCCTTGTGGTAAACCTCATGATCAAATAACATAGATCACATTGCAACAATCACACCAATGGTATTACCAATCTACACCATGACGCTAACATTTGTGACTGTCATATTAAAAGTTATACATCAAAGTATTAATGGAAAGCCTACATTTAGAAATTTAGGTCAAAGCAATAGTTCCTCTCTCCCTGAAGACCTGCAATAAAGGTCAAGAACAAGAGGACTGCTGTATTAGTTTGCTTCCTTCAAGAGATTTCTCTTAACCGGGTATCAGTCTCTGTCACTCTCATGTGGCCTCTCAAAATTATTGCAGCCTCAATTTTTGAGTTGCATTCAGTTTCATTCACTTACCCTTTGTCCTTGTTCCCATGACATCCTCCTGTCTTTATATGTCCTGTCCCAAATAAATACAAGTAGAGATGACAGCTGATCTCACAATTTGCCAGGAGTGTTGGATTTGGCATTTTGTGATGTTACTCCCCTAATGGCTCACAACCACTACTTACACACACTGCTAATTCACAGAAACATCAATAGCTCTTAGCATACAGCCCTCCCGACTCCTGCATGACCGCTTGAGGTCCTGCTCATTCACTGCGTTCCGATGTTGGCACGGAGCGTCAACATACAGCATGGCTGGCAGAGCTTGGCAGTGCTTCGTCAGCTTGATCCTTGGCATTAACTGCTTGTTAACTCCTTGCTGCAGCTGAATGGAGACCTCAGCAGCTGACAAGGAAAAATAGTTGGCATAAAAAAATGCAAGTAAGAGCTGAAAAGCTTTGACAAGAAGAATGCACAGAGCCCAATGCACGTAATAATGCAAAATGAGCAAAGGAACACAGAAGAAGCAACAGACTGAGATAAAACAGACACGGAAGGAGGGAGATATGTGAGGAGTGACTCCACAGAATGCAGAGCAGGTACTTGCCAGAGTGGATTGCTGCAGTAGGAATGCAGCACCGGGCTACAGGAAGGAGGGAGGGAAGAGGCGATGAAGAGAGCAACAGAGGTAGGCAGCAGGGAACATGATGAAGCTGCACAGCAGAGGACAGACGGGCTAACACGAGACGACGGAGTTGTTACAGAGATAATCTTGCAAATACAATGAAATACTCAACAAGGTGACTGTATTAAAGTGGGGGGGAATCACATAAGGACAAATGTATCAGAGAAGAGGTTGTTGGAATATATGGTGCTAAGTTGCTCAATATGACTCGAGTCCATCGCTTGTACTTCTCAGTGTTTCAAGGATGGGATAAAGTTTACTACTTCCATGTAATCCTTTACGGGTATCTTGAATCGCTCCGTGTCCGACACAGGCCATAGGTACGGTGCTTTGTTGCCACCGTTTTTGGCTTGAAAAGTTATTCTGCAGAAAATAAAACAAAAAAGCCGACTTGGTCCTTTTAGACGGAGGGAAATGTTCAGTGCAGGCTTTGCCTCCTTCAGCCATGATACAGAGCTAGCTAACGTTAGCTGCCTGTTTGTAAACAAAGCTGCCTGTTTGTAAACAGAGACAGAGGTGCGCGCTAGGGGGAAGGACGGCAGCGGCTGCCTCCACTCTGCCTGTCAAGAGTTCTCACAACCCGCTCATACCGTAGGGACAGTATAACGGAAAATTTTAGTGGTTTTGATACCGTGGCTTTTTCATACCACGGTACACCGTGAAACCGGTTATTGGCCCATGTCTAATCGTGACTCACCTTTTTGCTGATTAAAGTCACTAATCGGGACTCTTGTCTTGTTACGGGCAAGAAACGAGAATCATCCTCCGTTTCACACCGGACAGTGTTTGTTCATTCCACATTAACTTTTCGTGGGGGAGTGCAGGCCATTGTTCTCTGGCGTGGGTTGGACCAGCTTTGCAGGTTCGTAAACTGAAGTTACTGTTACATGTGAAGAAAAAATAATAATATCCTCTGTTTGTTGTGGGACAAACTGCACGGCTTCAAATGCTGTGCGGCTCTCTGCAGAGTAAAATTATAACTTCACAGCGAATCATCATTTTAAATCAAATGACACAACCTTGTAATACAGACAACAAACTACAACTGATCAAAACAGTTCCTCCCCCAAAATGAGACGTCCTCCGTGCTGTGCAGCTGTCTGCGAGACCAGAGGTCAGGGACTATCAACACATTACCACAGCGAAAGGAAATGCTTTGTGAGAAACTCAGTAACATCACCTTTATGGTGTGTAGCAGAGGTGGGACGAAGTCACTGTCAAGTCATTCTCCAGTCATCAATCTGCAAGTCCCAAGTCATGTCTCAAGTCAGCTTGTAAACAATTGGTGGTTATTATGACTTGAGACTTACTGATTCACAACTTGATGGTGACTTAATCCCACTTCTGGTGTGTAATGCCACCAAACTCACAGCACACATCAATGAGCTCCTTCTAGTTGTACTACAGCACTTAGTTTTGAAAAATATACCATTATATAAATTCAGGGAATTTTTATGTAATAAATTTGAATAAAATCCAATTAACTTTTTATTTATATCTTGTAGTGCAACCAAACTCACATAACATCAATGAACTCCCCCTGGTTGTATTACATACAATACTTTGATGGGAAAAATCAACATTTATATAATTTTTGGAATTTTTTTTTATATCAATAAATGTGAATAAAATCTCTAACTTTTTATTTTTTGGTTGCAGTGCAACGTCGGTCGGTCGGTTGTAGTTTGTAGTTCCAGCAGTTAGTAGTTCTCCAGATTGCATCATTTAGGGTCTATTTTTCAACCCCCCCTCCCGATTTTTTTTGGGTGTGTGTGTGTGTTCCAAATTCTGCCCTAAACTATGCTCTGTAGCAATGCCCACAAATAAGTCCCCAACACCTCTCAGGAAAGTTTAAGACTTTGGCATCAGCATCAGTGTAACTGCAATACTTTAAACATTCATAAACTGTTAATTTCATATAATTTATTAATTTGATGTTTAGACTATATTGCTTTCAAGCAGCATTTAGGCCTAAAAATTCTTCTGATGTCAAGAAGCTTATCCCCTCTTCAGCTATGCACGTTACTGTGAAGTGCATGCAGGGAGAACTCGTCATGACACCTGTTCTGTCACAATCACAACAAAACCCCCCAGTCTGGCAGAGGCTCTTCAGGTATTTATTGCTCATCTTTTGTATTACTTGCAGGGCAAATGCTAACGCTTTTTCTCCCTTACCAAAAGCGTAGTCATTGCTGGTGCAACCAGAACAGATGGTGGTGAAAAAATCCACTAAAAAACAAAAAACTTACTACTTTCAACCACAAACACAGGACCTGGACTGGAAGGGCATGTCAACAATAATCATGCATTTGCACAAATGCGACCACATGGCATTTTAGCCTGCATGCTGGAGCCATGTAATGCATTTAACTTTAAACCCTACCAAGTTTTCTCCTGGTGGAACATACCCCCAGACCACTAGAACGTCCAAGGCCCACCTACCACTAATGTTTCAAACCACCTGTCAGAAACACTGATGTATGCAACTGTACATAGAACTGAGAGCCTTTGAGAATGTTAAACATTAAACCAAAACCATGTTTATATACAACCCCTGGCAAAAATTATGGAATCACCGGCCTTGGAGGATGTTCATTCAGTTGTTTAATTTTGTAGAAAAAAAAGCAGATCACAGACATGACACAAAAGTAAAATCATTTCAAATGGCAACTTTCTGGCTTTAAGAAACACTATAAGAAAGCAGGAAAAAAATTGTGGCGTCAGTAACGGTTACTTTTTTAGACCAAGCAGAGGGAAAAAATATGGAATCACTCAATTCTGAGGAAAAATATGGAATCATGAAAATCAAAAGAACGCTCCAACACATCACTAGTATTTTGTTGCACCACCTCTGGCTTTTCTAACAGCTTGCAGTCTCTGAGGCATGGACTTAATGAGTGACAAACAGTACTCTTCATCAATCTGGCTCCAGCTTTCTCTGATTGCTGTTGCCAGATCAGCTTTGCAGGTTGGAACCTTGTCATGGACCATTTTCTTCAACTTCCACCAAAGATTTTTAACTGGATTAAGATCTGGACTATTTGCAGGCCATGACATTGACCCTATGTGTCTTTTTGCAAGGAATGTTTTCACAGTTTTTGCTCTATGGCAAGATGCATTATCATCTTGAAAAAATGATTTCATCATCCCCAAACATCCTTTCAATTGATGGGATAAGAAAAGTGTCCAAAATATCAACGTAAACTTGTGCATTTATTGATGATGTAATGACAGCCATCTCAAGTGCCAGTGCCTTTACCTGACATGCAGCCCCATATCATCAATGACTGTGGAAATTTACATGTTCTCTTCAGGCAGTCATCTTTATAAATCTCATTGGAACGGCACTAAACAAAAGTTCCAGCATCATCACCTTGCCCAATGCAGATTCGAGATTCATCGCTGAATATGACTTTCATCCAGTCATCCACAGTCCACGATTGCTTTTCCTTAGCCCATTGTAACCTTGTTTTTTTCTGTTTAGGTGTTAATGATGGCTTTCGTTTAGCTTTTCTGTATGTAAATCCCATTTCCTTTAGGCGGTTTCTTACAGTTCGGTCACAGACGTTGACTCCAGTTTCCTCCCATTCGTTCCTCATTTGTTTTGTTGTGTATTTTCGATTTTTGAGACATATTGCTTTAGGTTTTCTGTCTTGACGCTTTGATGGCTTCCTTGGTCTACCAGTATGTTTGCCTTTAACAACCTTCCCATGTTGTTTGTATTTGGTCCAGAGTTTAGACACAGCTGACTCTGAACCACCAACATCTTTTGCAACATTGCGTGATGATTTACCCTCTTTTAAGAGTTTGATAATCCTCTCCTTTGTTTCAACTGACATCTCTCGTGTTGGAGCCATGATTCATGTCAGTCCACTTGGTGCAACAGCTCTCCAAGGTGTGATCACTCCTTTTTAGATGCAGACTAACAAGCAGATCTGATTTGATGCAGGTGTTAGTTTTGGGGATGAAAATTTACAGGGTGATTCCACAATTTATTCCTCAGAATTGAGTGAGTCCATATTTTTTTCCCTCTGCTTGGTCTAAAAAAAGAAACCGTTACTGACTGCCACAATTTTTTTTTTCTTGATTTCTTATAGTGTTTCTTAAAGCCAGAAAGTTGCCATTTGAAATGACTTTAGTTTTGTGTCATGTCTGTGATCTGCTTTTTTTTCTACAAAATTAAACAACTGAATGAACATCCTCTGAGGCCGGTGATTCCATAATTTTTGCCAGGGGTTGTAAGAGGTAGATAGTAATTTTGCACAATGTAACACCTCTCTACATGGTTGTATGACCGTAGACACAGAAAGCAAGTGACAGAAACCATCACCAGCTACCAGCACTGAGCAGAGTGTACATTTTACAGGAAACGTACAGTCGATGCATGTGCCACTCCTGTGCAGTTCAGGGTGCAAGGAAGGAAACAAGGCGCCGACATCAGTGCCCAACAGGAAACAGGCTTACAAAGAGTGGTGGTGGCAGGGGCTGAAACAGGGGAGAAGCAAGGTGAGGATAGGGGAGAGGGAAGGAGGAAAATACAGGAGAGAGGTGAGAATAAGAAGCAGAGGGATAAAAAAAATATGTCCAGCTTTCTATACCATGAATCGATTTC
Source organism: Thalassophryne amazonica (assembly GCF_902500255.1). Classification (NCBI taxonomy): domain Eukaryota; kingdom Metazoa; phylum Chordata; class Actinopteri; order Batrachoidiformes; family Batrachoididae; genus Thalassophryne; species Thalassophryne amazonica. Next base: position 47,065,225 of record NC_047121.1, read on the forward strand.
ATCTGACTATAAACAAAGATCAGCAAAAACACTATTGGCAGTAAAACACAGATCTTGAAACTGCCCCATTTCTGATTTTACAGTTACAATGATCCTCCCCAAAATGTAATAACAAGGACAGCACTTAAACAAATAATTCTGAACCATTTCTTGTGAGTATTGCACGATATGTGCTGCACTGACACGTTAGAGAAAATTTATTTCAAGCACCTCAAAACTGAGTGAACTGCAAACATGTACAGAAACATTGCCCAAATAATTCTCAGGTGCAGCTCACATATTGCAGAAGCCTTTTTAGTTTTTTTTAAGAAGTATTATTTTAAATTCTGTGGTAATATCATGGCTTCTTCCCCAGTTCCTATCCTGCATAAAATTATATATATATATATATATATATATATATATATATATATATATATATATATATATATATATAAACATAATCAAATAGCCATATGTGCACACAAACAGGGCGTTGAGGTTAGACAAACTCTACTCACTGGTTGACAAAGACGCCGTCTTTCACGATTACATTTGGAGTTTTGGCATGGCCCAAGCATGCGGTCAAGTTAACAATGCAGTCACTGTAGTGGAGATCATTCAGTCAGGACAACCAGCTAGGAATGAGCTAACGGCACAGATATGGGACACATTCAGAGATTTTGCAATGCACTCATGTATGAGCAGACAAGCAGTGTTGGCCACAACAACAGAAGGCTCTATTCACTTCTTTTGAGAAGCATTGGTATACACACACACACACACACACACACACACCATTATCGCAATCCACATCATCCTAGAAGCCATCATCTGCTGCAAAAACTCACGCTCAGCTGCGTGCACACATAAATCTGACTTGGAGCATTCCATTACAGTAGCATTCCATCTGTTTGGTTAAGCACAGAAAATCCAGAATTAAGACCAGATTCTGGACTGAATTTAAAAGATGAGAGAAGGGAAACAGAGGTACAGGAAGTAGGAAGAAGAGCTAAAAGAGATGTGAACTGCACTGCTATACTTTCAGAACACAGACATCAACATTAAGCATTCAGGCCTACTTTGGGCAAGTACACATCCTACGGGGGGGACATCCTCTAACAGGTAAACAAATGAGCAGCACCTATGGTAAAACATGCTCATATTTCTCTCTCTCTCTCTCTCTCTCTCTCTCTCTCTCTCTCTCTCACACACACACAAAAATATCAGAGTGCTGCCATGTAAGGTGCTCAACTGCACACCGGGAGCAACCGGTGGATTTAAGGACCTTCCCCAAGGGCGCTTAAGCCCCTTTCACACCGGGGCTGCCTCAAGTTGCTTCATGTGGCGTGATGATGACGCAAGAATGTCTGCGTCAGGTGCACGCAGCAGGGGGGCAGAAAGGAGGTGAGAACAGAGTGCACAGTTTGGCTCCAGTCAGACTGCGCACTCTGATTTCGCTTCTAGTTTATATTTGTTCTTGTGCTGAGTTGCAGGTCTGCGCTCTGAGTTCTGTTATAGTTTATCTTTCTTCCTACGACCGCGAGCTGTGCCCGTCTGTGAGTAAATGTGGAGATGTCTGGAGTTATGCTTTTATGTGGACATGTCCCGTCTCTGGCAATCAGTCTGTGAGCAGGACTTTTATGGACTTTAACACAATGATGAGAGAGTTTGAGGGGAGAGTGAGGACTGCAGCAGCCAGTTTTTTTTCCCTTTTAATTGTTCACATGTGCGCGCGCGAACGAATCGTCCGTGAGTGGCCTGGAGATGTCCGGCCTTTTTGCTGGATGTGGACATGTCCTGTCTCTGGCAATCAATCAGTCTGTGAGCAGGACTTTATTTAAACACAGTTGTGAGAGAATTTAAGCCCGAGGAGCTGCAGTAAGCAGTCAGGCTGCAATCAGCATTTTTTTTTCCTGTGCTCTTTTTGAGACTGTAGTTTCACTGCATTGTGTACACAGTATAAAAACAAACCTGTGTGATTTATACTTTGGGAACAATAGCACACAGTAGGACTCATAAATTGGCGTCAGGTAACATTGTATTGTGAGGGTTTGGCTTTCAGTCATGTCGAGTACCGTCGCGTTGCTCTGACTTGCACTGAAACCACTTAATTTCTGTGTCGAGCACAGGACGCAGAAAAAATTAAACATGTTTAATTTTTGAAGTCCAATTCGCTTCATCCTTTGCGTCCCTCGCGCTGTTGTGGCATTGAGCTGCATCATCTCGGCACTGGGTTGCTTCCACGTGGTGTCGTCATGACGCCGCACAACGCAACTCGAAGTGGACCTGTGTGAAAAGGGCTTAAGTGATTTGAATCAAGGATCCTCTGGTCATGTAAGCTTGTGACCAGAACTGAAGGCAATCAGATCAGTAAGCAAGATAAAAGGTGGAGGTATGGGCTTTACATATCAAGAAGGTGTTTTTGCCTTTTCCCTCATTAACCCTCTTTGTGGGTTAATGAGGCAAAAAGCCTTCCTGATATCTTTATCCCAAATAGCAGTGATATAGAGGAGCATAATAAAACAAGTTTCACTGAAATCCATAGGGGGCGCACCGAGATATGGCCAAATGAAAATCGGCAAATATCAGGTTCTTAACATGAAGAGCGCCACCTATGCAAAAGCGCCGTAATTAAGCCACTGCCATTTATGCAAATTTGGAAAGAATTTGTTCCAGTGTATCCAAATATGCATAAATGAGCAAGGTTTATTCACGGTGCAGGCCCTGGGAGGGTCCCAAATGTAGCCCAAAATGCCAAAAGTTGTGACTTGAAGTGCCACCTATAGGCGGCGCCCTCAGTTAGTCTTGAAAAATATAACGCTAAATGGGAGAACTCCATCCATAAATTCATATACCATAAGATCAATGAGGCTTACTGAGTGCGCACAAAGATATTCAAAGGTCAAAATCCACATTTTGACTATGTCACTGTTTAGGTCCCTTTAACCCCTACCTTAAAAAGTGCCGTAATTTTCCTACCAAAGGGATTTTTGGATAAAAAAAAACGTAATTTTTGTCTGTTTAGACAATACATCTTCCCCTAAAAAAAAAAAAAAAAAACTTGAGTGGCTGACTGAAACATGATATATCACCACCCATTTGAAAGTTACAGATTTCGGCTCGTAACAGCTGTATCTTTCAATTAAGTAAATTATTGTCACTGTTGTTATCAATGAAAAATGACCGTGCCTCATATCATCACCTGCAGTTCACTGGTGCAGACGACAGGAAAGTTCCTATAAAGACCGCTATGACTTGTTCTGATGCAGACATCTGAATGCAGCACAAATGCAGATACACACGTGTAAGGTTGGGTATTGAGAACCGGTTCTTTTCGGTATCGTTAAGAAATTATTCGATCCACCCATCAATAGTCTTTTTGCTTAACGATTCCATTATCGGTCCTTCAAAGCAGCCGTTGTTTTTGAAGGTGTTTGTCGGGAAAATGATCATTTCTCTACGTTGATTACAGACCCTGCAGTGGCTCTCTAATCAACTGCTTCTGCAGTGCGACTCCACTTTGAAGCGTGAACCAATGAAGCAATGCTTCGATCCGCTGGCTCATTGGTTCTTTGATTTACTGCTCTTCAGAAGCAGCAACTCCGCTTCTTAACCCCTCTCAAAGCCATTAAAATATGTCAATCATGAGTCACTTTTGTGTGGATTAAAGTCACTAACTGGGAATCTTGTCTTGTTGCAGTCAAGAAACGAGATCGTCCTCCGTTCCATTCGCACAGCTCCAAACGCTGCGCCGCTCTCTGCCGAGACAGAGTCCGGTCGGAATGAATAACAAAACGAACTGCTGCTTTAAATAAAATGACACCTCTTTCCAAACGCTGTAATACAGACAATAAACTACAATTGACTAAAATGTTTTTTCTCTCCCAAAATCAGACGTCCTGCATTCTTTATGAATTACATCCTGACGTGCAGCACACAACATACATCTGAGCTCAGCTCAGATGTATGGAAACACATTCATGCCAATAATGTATGAAAGGAAATGCTTTTGACAAAAACTACAGATTTTGTTTATTCCTACTTATGTCCAAAGATCAAGGATCCACCATTTAGAGTTTATTATGTTCAGAGTTTAAGGATCAAGTGACCAATTTCATATTTATTTACTTTAACATTCAATAAAATGTTGACATAGAAAACCTGTAAAGCGTATTTTTAGTACACAGAAAATTCACAAGCGGTATCGATAAGGGAATCGATGAGGAATCAGATTGATAAGCAGAATCGATAATGGCACTGATATCGATAAAATCTTATCAATACCCATACCTACACACATGGCTTGGATTTGGCTTGAGCCATACTGAGTTTGGACCTGTGTGTAGGATGACCCGGATTCCAAAAAATAGGCCTGAACGCTATTCAGTCTGAAAGCAATCTGGATTGAGTGGTTTGAGGCACAGAGAAACTGGTTTGGTTTACGTAGGTCAATGTTAGCAATTGGTTTCAGTTATCCATATACATATAACCTAGCATCGATGCACTTTCCTCCTGGTTACAAATGAGGGAAAATCCCACAGTTTGTCATTGCTCTTGCCTTCACTAAACAGGAACTCTTTTACTGAAGTGACCATTTACATCTTAATACAGCCAAAGAAGGCAAATATGCAGTTGGACCTCTAAGAAATTGGAAAAGAAACTGGGCACTGTCAATAGTCCCCCCCACAACCCCCCAAAAATCCCAGTGACACAACAGCAATTCTCAAATGTAATAAATATGGAGTAACTCAGATGAGGAAAATTTTTTCTACATACTTTATAATGCAATAAAAAAGTGGCAATTTTACAAATTCCATTCAACACATTCTTAAAACAAAAAGCACCCTGGTGACCAGGGACCACTTCTGTTTTTGTATATATTGTTGGGGTAGGTTGGGGGATGTAGAGAGAATTGCAGCTATTCATTTAGGGAGTTAGCCAAGCCATAACCAAATCAAACTGAAAACAGCTGTCTCCTTCTCATTTCTTGCTCCCACTCACACACAGCACGTCAGTCTGAGAAGGATTCATTTCATTACACGGCAAGAAACAGTGAGAGATGGCACTTCCTCTACTTCCGCAGGTTAGTCTCAGTTATAAATATGATTTTTCATTTCCACCACACTGGAGTGAATAATGTGACCAGAAGTCATTTCATATTACACCACAGCTCAGTCCTTCCAAGAACAGCCAGATTCCTTTAAGGAGTTCATCCTGAAATCAGGCTCAGCCAGACAGTTATGAAGACCTAAGATCAAACATCTACTCAGCGACATTTAAAGCTTCACAAAAATGTCAGTCAAGTTCAGTGTGCTGTGCATCACAGAGCAACACAACTTCTCACTTCTGTTAGTCTTAAGAAACACATTTGTGTAAGTTTGAGCTTCATATGTGCTGTAATTACTTTTCTGAATCACAAGGTGTGTTTAGTTAAAGCCTTCCTAAAAATACACTTCAAAAATGATATATTGCATTCACTGAAACCAGAAAAATGGTTTCCAACAGAACATAAAAAAACATTTAGGGCTGGTCTCCTTTTTATTCTACATAAACATTTTATTGTGTAATGATTATCTTAGAGCAAGTCTTTCTCCCGTACACTTTTCCCATTAAATTGTAAAGTGTGTCTAAACTTTTGACTCCTACTGTATATTAATAAAGGGCGCTGAGATATCAATGCACATTGCACACACATACACAACACAAATCTGTGTCCACTGGTGCCATCCATTGCCACATCCACCACAACTACAGAACTGGCTTGGGTCCTAGATGGCAACCATTGAGGCAAACAACCAATCCATCCCCACATCTAGAAATTAAACATCTCTCTGTCACTGCCAAGTGAAATATGGTCACCCCCTTGGCCTTTTCCCAATTGCTGAGATCCTTAACACTGAGACACTGGTGTGCTGGATCTTGTCCAGACAAATGCACCATGAGGCCAAAACGTTGTAGCCGAAGTTCCCCCACAATGTGGGGAGTAACGTTGTTACTCCTCATCACAATCTCTCCAACTAGCCGTTTGTTTGGAACACAGTTATTCCTGTGGACTCAGTATCAAAGACATTGAGTTATTGCCTTAGGTTACTATTTACAGTAAAACAGGAAATACCGGGACATGAAAGCCATTTTGCAACCTACTTAGTTTCAGGCATAAATTTTTATGCAAATGCAAGTAGGAATGTGTGTACGTGAAGACAGTTTCCCCCCCCTCCTCCCTCCTTGCTTTCAACTGCCCCCAGTTGTTTTGGGTCACCACAATGGATCCAGCAGAGACCCAGGTTGGGATTCGGCATAAGTTTTCAAGTTTTATGTTGGATGCCGTTCCTGACACAGCTGTACTTCTACATGGAGGAGCATGCTCACAGCTCCTGGTGCTGCCAAGAGGTCTTCCAGTAAAGGACTAATCAGGGCCAACTGTTTAACGTGTGCGATCCATTCTAACAGGATCAGGGGTGCACAGAGTGGCATGGCTGCAGTGTCTGTTAAAAAAAAAAAAAATATATATATATATATATATATATATGCAAAGTTTTCACAGCAAAATGGGCATATTCAAGTTGAGCATCAAAAGGGACTGAGGAATCATGGAGAGTAAAATGAGAACAACTGAGGCAGAATTAAAATGGTGAAAAGAGAGATCATGTTCAATTTTCACCACTGGAGAACATTTCAAGACCTGAAACTCCATCCTTTGGTTCCACTGGCCTTGTTTGCATGGGAGCCCATTTCCTGTGAGAGATCAGCAGAAAAAGGTGTGTGTGTGTGTGTGTGTGTGTGTGTGTGTGTGTGTGTGTGTGTGTGTGTGTGTGTGTGTGTGTGTGTGTGTGAGAGAGAGAGTTACACTCGGGGTTGTAGTTCAGAAAGGTCTAGGGTTGTTTTGTCTGCAAGGAGAGGAAAGGAATGCCCAAATCAAACACAGTGAACAGGATGCCTCGACACAGACAGACAGACAGATAGACAGGGCAGAAAAATGAGATTCAGAGGAAACATGCAAAGATATGTGGGGCAGAGATCCAGAGTGGTGTAGAGAAAGTTATAAAAGAAGATTAAGGAAATCAAAGCAACACCAGAGGGGAATAAAGCAAGGGATTGATTTTTCATTATGCTGCCATTTCAAACTGCAAACAGCATTCCTTCTGCTGCTATTTGCATTCCAACAAAAGGGCAAGGTGGACAAGAATTTTGTTTCAGCAGATGAGGTGTCAAACGGAAAATGATGCACCTATTAAGTTTGGAGTAAACCTGTAGAACCTGTCCTAATATTTAATGACTTACAGCCCTCCAGCCTTCCCTGTTCCACAAACAACAGCTGAGGCTTCACACTCTTATCAACAGGCATATGAAAGAGTTGTCAGATGCCCCTGTTAAGGTTTTCCACCTGTTCCCAAGTAACATAAAAGCATAAATGTCACAAAGCATGTTTGTTACTGTCCATTTAAAACATGAATGGCGAAACGTCTCTGGATATTTTCAGTAGGAATCTCCAGAACTTATCAACTCGGGACATCCGCACAAGTCATTTTTTGGTTGATCAGTATTGGATACATTAAACCAGAGTTAACAAATAAGTATGTGTTCCCCGTATGCATTACCAGCGGACCGAACAGATAGGCATGGCTGCTGTTGCTGCGTCACGACAGAACTGCAGCGTACATTTTAAAAGCAATTTAACACTCACTTTAAATACGCAACAAGCCCATTTTATTCACACAGATCATCAACAGCGTGGTTCAGTCTCACGCTGTTTTATGCAAGTGTAGAGTGATATCTGGCATAGTTCAGTGCTGCCATGGTGACTGCTTCAAAAAGACATTTCACATTGCCTCAAATAATCCCCAAGTTTTCTTTTTTTTCCTGATGGACGGTGCATGTGATACGACCTTCCTCCTAGCCAATCAAGTAGCAAAATTAAGAAGTGATTTACACAACAAACGGGTTTTTCCCTCATCATCATGTCAGTTTTCCTCCTATTTACAGGGACATTACGGGTGAGTAGCCAGAGGGGCCAGGGGTCAAAACAGTCCTGCTTTAAAGAGGAACTATGCAAAATAGTTACTATAATTTTACAGTTTAGATGAATTATAATCGCTAAATGACTTGTTTTGTGGAGAATGAGGGCTCAGAGAAAGCGAGGAACAGAAAGAGTGTGTGACCAAGGGAGGGGTCACACATGGGTCAACCTTGCTTGGAATAGCAAGAGCTGAAAGATGAAGCATGCACAACTGATACAGGGTTTTTGTTGCTGCACTTGTAAGTATATGGAGATAAACGCTCTGTTCTCTATGTATTTCTGTGTATTGTCGGCCCACGGATTATTGAAATGCACATGGAAAGTGAAGGAAGGGGGAGGGCCGGCAGTGAGTTTTTACAACAGTTCTGTGACATATGTGCTCCCGAGCTTTAGGAGGAGGTCCGTATAGATCAGGGGTGGGCAATCATGTGCCATGAAGGGCCAAAACACTGCAGGTTTTCCTTTCTACCAATCACCTCAGCAGGTGATTTCATTAAAGATCAGGTGTCTCAGCAGGTGATTTCATTGACTATCAGGTGTTTATGTTCAGAGGAGAAGCTCATCAGCACCCACCTGCTGAGGTGACTGGTTGCAAGGAAAACCTGCACTGTCTCGGCCCTCGTTGCCCACCCCTGGTATAGATGAATGAAGAAAAAAAGAAAAACTGACCATAGTTGCATGTTGCATAGTTCTTCTTTAAATGGAATCGATGAACAAATTTTTTAAACTATGGTTACTTAGTTGCCTTGTGACAGACCGGCGTCCTGTCCAGAGTAAAACCCGCCTCACACCCTAGGACTGGTGAGATAGGCTCCACTCAAAAAAAAAAAAACATTAATTTTGCATGTTTCTGTGTAGGCTCTCAGTTGTCCAGGGTGGTTTCCATAGTAGATCAGTAGTAGATTCAAGCTTCTCTACTATTAATTTTGCATGTTATTATTGATCACATGCTGGGGTGGTGGTGGTGACCAAGTGGTTTGTGCGCTTTGTTTCAGTGCAGAAGGTTCCCGGTTCAAACCTCACCCCTGTCACATTTCTCCATGTAACGTGGCATTGCGTCAGGAAGGGAATCCAGTGTAAAACTTGTGCCAATTCAACATGTATGTCCTCCTAACAGAGAAGCCGAAGGGACTTACTTCATTGATCAAGTATCTTGTTGAAGTACAAACAGCATTCCCTAACTTGATACGATAACAAGGATGCCAGATGAATATGTGTGGGTTATTTTTATTTATTTCTTTGATAGCGGCCTTTGATAATCTTTTTATGCACTCTGTATAGCCCTGATGAATTGCCTTATTTTCTGTGGAGTGCCTCTTATTTCCTCCTATTCCTTATTGCACAGTGCCTCTCATTTCCAAGCAGTTGCAAAGTTCAGTTCCAAGTCAAACTCTTGCCATGCGAGAGTGAGCCATTTCCTTGACTGGCAAGGCAGAATTGATAGACTGCTATCGTTTCCTTTTATGGTCAATGGTGTCTGAAACGTTTGGCATGGTTGAGAGTGCACATGTAGCTGGCTGGCAGGAGAGATAAAGGCCTAATTTAACTGCATTCTTCTCTGAAGTCCACACCTAGAGAGAGAAAGAACGGAAGGTCAAAGAGGGGAGGGAGGGAGCTTTGGAGAAGAAAAAAAAAACCCAACAACAGAACAAAGTAACGTTAAAAATGGGAATGCGTGAGGGTGACAAAGAAGAACTGGAAACAAGGGCGACAGAAAAAAAGATTTGTTAAACAGCAAAGGCTGGAAACAAGGAAATATTTTAGAGCAATAAACAGACTGAAGACAAAAGATAAAGTGGCTTTAAGTGAACATGATATGATTATGAAAAGTTGCTCAATGAAGAAAATCCAACACAGCTATTCAGACATGGGAGCCTAAATGAAGGACTGACAGGCAGATTTAAGGGGGGGGGGGGGGGAAGACAGGCGTTAAAGGGGATTAAGACCAGAACAGATGTAGCATCGGCAGAATTTAGCAGAAGAAGGAATGGATGTTGTAGAAACTGATGCAGAAATCTTATGGAGGTAAAGAAAATACAGGAGAAATAATGTGATTGTGTCCAGCTATAAGAAGGGAGATGTTCCCCATTTGTGGAAACTATAGAATGATCAAATTAATGTTATTAAACAATGAAGATCTGGGAAAATACTGTGGAGAAAAAGACAGGGGAGGATACCAAAGGTGCACCGATCGATCGGCCACCGGTCATTATCGGCCGATCACGCCTTTGATCGGTTTGATCGGTGATCGGCAAAATGCGCCTATCAAAAGGACTGATCACAACAGTACACAGTTGTTTTGGGGGGTGTTTGTCAGGAAAATGATCATTTCTCTACACTGATTACAGACCAGGCAGCGGGTCCGTGATCAACTTTTCTGCAGCGCGGCTTTGCTCTGAACCTTGAACCAATCGAAGCAGTGGTTCGCAGATTGAAGCAATGCTTCGATCTGTTGCTTCGTTTATACTTTCTTTCTTTCGCTTAATTTTCCCCCGCTAAAACCCTGTGAGTCTTATTTACCTTTTCTATGTTAAACCGACATGTTATGGTCTTCTGAAACAGCTGATAGATGTATTTTCTAACTTAAAAACGGGAGCGATGCTAACGCGTTAGCATGTCTATGGCATTTTCAATGTTAAAAGTTAGCATTACGCATTTACAGCTGTCATCATGTTCGGGTGCATTTGTTTTCAAATTGTAATATTTCTTAAATTTATTTTTGTTTATATATTAATAATCTAATGCTTATTATATACAATTTTAGAGAAAGAAACAAAAAGAACCTGAATAGAATCACAACAGAAAATATGTAATAGTAATAACAATATAAAATAACAATGAACATACATAAATAAATACATCCATACATACAGAAATAAATAAGTGTTTCCTGTGAACACCTAGTGTCTCTTACACCTCCATTTCATCCCTGTCTTATTTAAGTTTAATGACAGTTTGTCAAACCATATTTTCAGTTTGTTAATTTCTTCAGTGATTTCCTCCAGAACTATCTGCCAAGCTGGAAAACTGCTGCATCCTAGTAAGAGCAGAATACTACTGGAATTAATTTTAATAAGGAAAGTTGTTTTGTTTTTTCTCACCTAAATGGATGCTGCACTCACTCCAGTTTATTGTCTGGAATAGTCCCAGATTGCATTTCAGAGCTTCTAGAATTGAAACATTTTCGTTCGGGTGGTGTTGGGGGGTAATTTTGGGTTTCAGCTTTTTTTGTTTTTCACCACTTTCATCCCTGAATATGTCAATCGTGAGTCATGTTTGTGCGGATTAAAGTTACTAACTGGGACTCCTGTCTTGTTGCAAGAAAGAAATGAGAATTGTCCTCCGTTCTGTTCACACAACTCCAAACGCTGCGCGGCTCTCTGATGAGACAAGATAGAAAGATAGAATCCAGTCTGAATTAATAACTTCAAAGCGAAACACGATTTTGTTTATTTTGTTTTTGCTTTCCTCTGTGACGTAAACTCATTTTGACTTCTGATATGAGCTGGACGGACAAGGAGAGCAGTCGCCATCATCTAATGTAGTCCATGTCCGTCCAGCTCATATCAGAAGTCAAAATGAGTCAAATGGTTCTGAGAGATCTAAATAGACTGCTGTGTAATGAATGGAACCACACTGCCATCTAGTGGATATCCAGTGTGCGTGAGTGTGTATTTGTGAATCAGTAGGCATTTGTTTGTGGATCTGTGGATTTCGCGAAAAGAATGTCTCAAAATTACGTCACAGAGGAAAGCGATGAATGCATGTAATTGGTGATCCACAAATGCTGAAACTCAATTCACAAATACAATTTCCAGCTTTACAAATGTAATTTTTTTTTTTTTTTTTTTTTTTTTTTACAAATTAAGTTTTATATTTGCAAATACAACATTATTTGCAAGGACCAATTTACAAGTTACAAATATGAAATTTGCATTTGTGGATATCTGAACACATTTGCAAATCAATGATTATTTGTAGATCACCCTGTGTGCATTTACAAATATTAATGAGAATTTTAACCCCATAGAATGAGGGCTGTATTTTACATTCTCAACGTTCTGTAGGCTGTAACCTAAGCAACATGAAACATGGAAAAGAAAAGCTTGCTGGTAGAACAAAGTCAGTGTAATAAAACAAAAGTTGGCAGTTTATTCTAGTGTCTTTATTTGAATGCATGTTTTTTGTTTTCATCATTAAGTTTTAATGCAAAAATAGTCCTATACATTAGACCTATATTCTTATTTTGGGCATGATCCAAATATGTACTTGATCGGTATCGGCCGATCAAAATTTCAGTGATCGGTGATCGGCCTAAAAAATCCTGATCGGTGCACCTCTAGAGGATACCACCATAGGTGAGAAACAGTTTGATTTTTATTGAGAGAGAGAGAGAGAGAGCGCTAACTTGCATTTGACATTTAAATGATTGAGATAGGCTGTAAACTGATGTATTATATTATTCTCTATGATTACCCTGATGCTATAAAGAAACGTTTGATACCCTTCCAAGATGATCTATGTGGCAGGTATATGGGTCATAAGGCCGACAATTACTGTACATTTCTCACATTATGGTCTTCATTCCACACCTCAATGTAGATCAGATCCAACTGAGTTTTTTTTGGACTCTATGGCAACAATTATTACAGCTCCTGTCCAAGGCACAGCAACCAGTACCTGCTCTTCCTCCATCACCTTCTCTCTTTTTTCCTGCATTACCCCATTCTGACCTGTACCTCTTCACTTTCCAGAGTTGAGCTTTGTTACATGCCTTTCATTTTCATCTGTGTTATACTTGACGTGTGTGTGTGTGTGTGTGTGCGCGTGCATGATTTTAAAATTACATTAGAATAGGAAGAGAAAATAATGTTCAGATTGAAATATTGGTCAAATATAAAGTCTCAATTCACTGTCTATCTTCATAAAAACAAAGCAATGACATGCAATATCAGACAACTATTCATCACTGGAAAAAAAAAAAAAATGCAGCCAAATCATATTATGGTTACGAATGGGACTGATCCGATCCCGGATACCGATGTAATTCACGTATTGGAAAATACCGATCCAACCTGCGACATTTTCCGATACCGGAGAAGAGCCACTGTGAATCCTCTCAACTGCTGCTGTTTAATCTCTGCTTGTTTGCTGCTGAGTGGGAAGAGGAGGAGGTTTTCTGAAGCCGGGCTGCTCTCTTCTGCAGTGTTCTAGCTGTGGTTAGCGGCAAATTTCTGCCCGGCTCTCAGGTTCAAATTGCCTGTTGGTCAAGCATGGATTTTCTGAAAAATTAACTGAACAGTTGCTGAAAATGTGTGCTAAAAAGTTAGCTGCTTCACTGTCCCGAGGCTGTAAAGCACCAGCTCAGCGTGCAACCGAGGAGGACAGCAAACAGAGATTCTGTCCGCTTAAAGGGAAAAAGTCTCCATTAAAATCCTGCACGTGTGCGTCGCTGATGATACATTTATTTTACAGTTGAAAGGCTTCATGTTTCCCAAAAGTTCAAAGTTTGCACAGAATAAACAGCGAGAGAGGAAGAAAAAAAGAGAGGCAGAGGGAGAGAAAAAGAGACAGAGAGAGACAGGCAGAGAAAGAGAGAGAGAGGCAGGGAGAGAGACAGCCAGAGAGGGAGAGTGCTGTCTTTTCTTTTTAAGTCTATAAAAACAAGGCTATAAAGGTCTACATAAAAAAAGTACTTAATTTAACCAAAACATCAAATCTAGGCTTTCATCTTAGACACACCTTCTGGCAAATTGTAGCTCAACTTTCAGGTCTCCTTTTTAAGAAAATCCTCATAAAATCAACAATAATGATAATAGTAATATTAAAGCAAACAGAGCTCTGGTATCTGATCGGAAAAGTATCTGTATCGGATCAGAAGTGACAAATTGTGGATCGTGCATCCCTAATTATGGTGTGACCAATAATAACATCCTTTGGTGGATTCAGCTGCCTGTTTGGTTTGTTGACATAATTAACGAACCACCGTGTTGTGTAAAGACTTTGTAGTAATGGCAAGATCATTCATTCCACCCACAACAAATCAATGAATGATCAGATGGCTCAGTTATCTTGGTACTGAGAAATTGTTTTGTGTTGTCAAAATAATTTTAAGCAATTATTTCAAAAAGAAATTTTAAAAATTGACAATTAGCAGGCTGTTAAAATCACTATAAAAGTAACATTTGCATCACAGAAGATTGTTTGTGTGGGAAAATACCAGAATGAAGGCGGTCTGGTTTCACCGATATTATTATACACTTCCAAATTAATGAGTATTTGGCTGTACTTTTCATTGCCATTATTAAAAAATATTTCTAGTCTGGCGGGGATTCTCGTTAGCCTGGTGGCCTGCCAGGCTTATAATACTGTCAGAGAAATACTGAATGGTGTAAAGCTTTTAAAACTTTCCTGGAATATGAAGACAGGATAAAACTTAATCATATTTGTGTTATGTGCTGTTAAAAAGATGTATTGGTCACCTTACATAACGGTATACAAAGAAATTTGGAAAGTGTTTCATTGTTGTACCTCTTTTACTATATTAAAATCACATGGTAATCACTGTAAGTCCAAAGCGGCATTGGTGGTTAAGATGGCATCTAATAAACAGAAAAAAATCCATCAGGTTTACATGACTGGAACCACTTCAAGCAGCTACTAGGTGAACCTTTCAATATCTACTACCCCGCTACACTCAACCACATAAAACGTAGACATCAAAGTCTTTCAAGAATTCCCCAATATAAAAAGTTTCATGGTAACATTTGTTTTATGGCCTTGCATTGGGCTGCTATGTTTCCCCCTGACTGGAGCAGTTAGCACGAGAAGGCGCTCCAAAAGTAGTTTTAATATGGGGATGAAAGTCGGCCAAACCAACAGTCAGCTGCACAAAAGGCATCGGTGCCGATGGGCCACAGAGATCACCTCCAAAATAAAACCAAAGGGGAGAGTAGTGAAGGGGCTGGACAAAGCTCTGCTGTTGAGGATATAAGGAAGGTCAATGTAATATGATCAAAGTGTCTACAAGCGGGAACATCAATACACATGATAAAAGTAATGAATGCGTTTGGAAAGCAGAGTAAGAAGTCTAGTTTTTTTATTTAATGATTATTGAACAAAGGAGGTCAAACAAAAAGGGCAAACTCATTGCTTTCACATACATTTGGTTAAATTGCTTTCAAAGGTAAAGCTACAAAAGACAAAAAACAAACAAACAAAAAAACAAACAAACAAACAAACAAAAAAACAAATATGGGACAGGACAGACGGGAAACAAGTGAGGATCTCCAAAGCTGCCTTTGCTCTCAAACACACGTCTCTCTGAGAACGTGTATTTTCTGATCACAAGAAAAATAATCTGGAGGAGGAATTTTATTTTGAGAGCTGCCTTGCAAGATTCTAGACTTACAACAACTCTCACAGGAGTGTGTGTGTGTGTATGCACCAAGAGGCGGGAGAATAAAAACTCCACATGCCTCACTGAGCTCAACAGTGCCACTTGGTATTATCTGCACGGAAGAGCACAAACAGATCCAAGTCACAGCATTCAAATCAAACACGAGCCAATAAACACCCACACATACATACACGCAGAGGAACACAGATCACGTGGCCTATAGAAAACAGATTCCTAAATGCCTTTTCTGAAGATGTTGACAGAAGAATTACAAGTTCAAAATCCAACTCTGACTTTCTCACCTGTTCCCTTTTTTCCCCCCTTTCTAGGTACTGTGTTCAAATTTAGGCATGTTGTAACTAATATAATTAAATGGTACATGGACTGCATTTACTACTACTACTACTAATACTGTATTAGACCTGCTCAATAAAATGCTAGCAATATGTACCACAACAGACACTTCATCAATAGCATACTACTACTACTACTACTACTACTACTACTACTACAGGCCAGCTCATCAGTATTTTTAAGCAACTAATATCAGAACACTCATTTCCCATATTCATGCCAAGAAGAAATTTGTAATATGATCCGAGACACCCAATGGCTGATTTAAGTCCGTGGTGCAGTACATGGTGCAAACCAAATGATACTGTATAAGTGAAATGTAGGTTGCTACCCAGCTTGTTTAAGTTACTGTCTTCCCTCGAGAGCAGGGGTAGCCAAGTTCGGTCCTCGAGAGCCACCTTCCTGACACTCTTAGTTGTCTCCCTGCTCCAACACACCTGAATCCAATGAAAGGCTCATTAAAAGTCTGCTAACGAGTCTTTCATTGGATTCAGGTGTGTTGGAGCAGGGAAACAACTAAGAGTGTCAGGAAGGTGGCTCTCGAGGACCGAACTTGGCCACCCCTGCTCTAGAGGTTGTCAAGATTGTGTCAAGAGTCTATGGATGAACCCTTAAGTTAACTAGTTTCTAACGTTTGAGTTTAGCAAATATTAGCTCACTAAATATAATATTTTAATTGCCTAACACTGGGAACCATTACCAAAAAATAGTACTGATAAGTATATAAAAAGTAAACTAGAAGTATACTTGAAACATACTTGCATATACTACTTTTTGGTAAGGGAAAGGCACACACTCCTTAAAAGGTTCACTTCTGAAGACATTTTTTGCACAAAAAAAATTAAACAGATCATACTCTGAAATTTTTTTAAAATAATATTATATTATTATTAACTTAGTGTTTGTAATATCTAAGAATAAAGTCATGCCGTTTGAGACATGTTGACTTTGAAACCAACTGGTTTTGACTCAGATCTGCTTTGCACCTTTTCTTGTTTATACTTTTAAATGATTTTGTCCAATGCAGGTTTTTTTAATTCACCGACACTGTTAATATTGCAATTTAACACAACAATTAAGTATTTTAGTTTAAAATAGTCTGTAAAACATTGGACACCTTGTTTTCATTCAGGACAGCCAAAAGTTACTTATTTTCATAGCTTATTTTTAAAAATAGAAAGCAATGTCTTTTTTTGTCCTTTCACTGACCTGAAAAATGATTCGACCAGTAGCTTAAAAAAAAAAAAACCTGTATCTGATCCAAACCATGCCTTTTGTGATCCATGACACCCCTACTCTAAGTGGTGGGTGCGTGTCTGTGGGGGGGTTGTATTCATCCCTTACTCCTCTGGCTACGCACCTGTCCATTCTCAGTTATCTTCCTTGCAATAGACACTGCAGATGGGGGAGAAAAGCTTTATTGTTGTGGAAATCAAGTTGCCTGGCTGGAAATAAGCATATTTTACATGCGGCATGCATCAGAAACAGACTTGGCGCATGTCAAGCAAAGGAGTGAGAAATATATTTTTAAAACTTGCAGATTTTTAACTGCTGGCTATTATCGCCGTGTCAGCGCTGACGTTATTAATCAGAGTGAGACAGACTTGCACTGTTAACCTGTGTGAATAAAACAGACTTGTTGCATATTTAAAGCAAATTGTTCAAGTCATTTTAAAATGTGGCACCGCGACTCTGCTGAAGCAGTAGTGTTAACTTGGTTGGCTGACTAGGGATGGGTATTGATAAGATTTTATCGATATCGATGCCATTATCGATTCTGCTTATCGATCCAATTCCTTATCGATTCTCTTATCGATACCTCATGAATTTTGTACTAAAAGTAGGCTTTACAGGTTTTCTATGTATTTCATTGAGTCTTAAAGTAAATAAATATGAAATTGGTCACTGTATCCTTGATCTCTGGACATGAATAAAAATAAACAAAACGGTGTTTCACTTTGAAGTTATTAATTCCGACTGGACTCTATCATTCTAACTTGACTCATCAGAGAGCCGCGCAGCGTTTGGAGCTGTGTGAACAGAACGGAGGACGATTGTCGTTTCTTTCTTGCAACAAGACAGGAGTCCCAGTTAGTAACTTTAATCCGCACAAATGTGACTCACGATTGACATATTCAGGGATGAAAGTGGTGAAAAACAAAAAAAGCTGAAACCCAAAATTACCCCCCAACACCACCTGCACGAAAATGTTTGAATTATAGAAGCTCTGAAATGCAATCTGGGACTATTCCAGACGATAAACTGGAGTGAGTGCAGCATCCATTTAGGTGAGAAAAAAACAAAACAACTTGCCTTATTCAGATTCATTCCAGTAGTATTCTGCTCTAACTAGGATGCAGCAGTTTTCTAGTTTGGCAGATAGTTCTGGAGGAAATCAGTGAAGAAATTAACACATTAAAAATATGGTTTCACCGAAACAAACTGTCAAACTTAAATAAGACAGGGATGAAATGGAGGTGTGAGAGTCACTAGGTGTTCACAGGAAACACTTATTTCTGTATGTATTATTTATGTATTTATTTATGTTCATTGTTAGTTGCTTTTATATTTTCTGTTGTGTTTCTATTCAGGTTCTTTTCGTCTCTTTCTCTAAAATTGTATATAATAAGCATTAGATTATTAATATATAAACAAAAAGAAATTTAAGAAATATTACAATTTGAAAACAAATGCACCCGAACGTAATGACAGCTGCAAATGCGTAATGCTAACTTTTAACATTGAAAATGCCATAGACATGCTAACGCGTTAGCATCGCTCCCGTTTTTAAGTTATAAAATACATCTATCAACTGTTTCAGAAGACCATAACAGGTCAGTTTAACATAGAAAAGGTAAATAATACTCACAGACGTATGCTCTTTAGGGTTTTAGCAGGGGAAAATTAAGCGAAAAAAGAAAGTATAAACGAAGCAACAGATCGAAGCATTGCTTCAATCTGCGAACCACTGCTTCGATTGGTTCAAGGTTCAGAGCAAAGCCGCGCTGCAGAAAAGTTGATCATGGACCTGCTGCAGGGTCTGTAATCAATGTAGAGAAATGTTCATTTTCCTGACAAACACCCCCCAAAACAACGGCCACTCTGAAGGACCGATAACAGAATCGTTAAGCACAAAGCTTATTGATGTCGGTGGATCGAATCATTTCTTAACGATACCCGAAAGGAACCGGTTCTCGATACCCATCCCTATGGCTGTTTTTTTAACCCAGTCATTGCAGAATATTATCCATGAACTTCAAGTTTAGGCCATCAAAGAGGTCTCGAGATATCACATAGAGCCAGTATGACTGAAAAGCTTCTGAAAGCTTCTCAGCATGAATGACTCCCACTATGTTCTCCCAAGCTTCAAGCACATTTCAAAGACAATTCCCAACTTTATTCAGAGTGCAGTGAAGCTGTAGTTAACAATAAAAAAAAAAAGCAATGCCATCGGTCTTAACAACAGACTCTTCTGTGTTTTGTCCACCGCATACATTCACTTATTTGTGATTACTGTTGGCATTCAGTGGTTTAATAGTAATCCACAGATCATTTCTTGGGTTGGTTTAGCCAAAACAATATTTTCAAGGTAAATTAGAAAAGCAAAATTAAAATAGGCACAGACCAAATCTGCATTTGAACTATTTTCTTCAGAGTCTTTATTAAAAACTGGTAATTAAAATGATCAATAGTTATCAGGTTGAAATCACATTTTATCGTAATTTTTCCAGCTACACTGCCTAGCCCTATGTTGTATACATTTCATTTTAGAAGCCGCAAAACAACATAAGGATGAGACAGAACAATGAACTGTCTGTAGATTATGAAGACAGAAAAATAAGTGATGCTGCAGTGTCTCTCTGGGACTCAAAGATGACGAGATCCTTTGTCCCCTCATTTTATTCTCCCCTTACTCGACCTTTCGCAATAAAAGAGGAACAGATAAATCACAGCTTACAATCTTTATAAAAGTCACGTTTTAGAGGTAGCCTGCTGCTTCTTCCCCCATCTCTCACTGTGAGCATTTCATTCTCAACTATTTTTCAGTTGGCTCTTTATTCGCATCACTCATATGACCTCAGAGCAGAGTCCTGCCGATACAGGTATCAATATAGGGTGCATGACTGGGACAACAAAACAAGCCTCTACAATTTAATCATTTATGTTTAAAGAATATTTCAAAAGACTAAAGTATGTGAAGAATGGCCAGGAACACAGCATACTACAGTAATAACGGTGGAAAAGCTTCTTTCCATACATTCTCTTCCCACAAAAAGGATGTGAACTTCATATTCCTGACATACTGCTCTGAATGGCATCATAACCCAGAACCAATCAAGCATTACAAATGCATGGAGGAATGTGTTTGAATAAGAATGCATTCTGCTTTAGTTTTTCAGAGCCAAGGAAGGGCAAACTCAAGATCTCTGCTTGGACAGGGTCCCTCAACCCTAAAGCAAGACTTCAAGATGAACCTAAACTCTGCTGAGGATTGGACTACAGTATGACCACCTGATTGAACTGTTGCCAACCACTGTCAAGTCAGTCAGCAGCCATCTTACTCCAAATAACAGACTAAAACATAAACCCTAGGAGAGGAAAGCAACTATAATGCCATGGAAGAGTGGTTGAAAGAGACATATTATAGTTCTCGACATATAAACAACCATTAAATTGCAGTGATGGTGCCCAAGACATACAAACCCTGCTGCTGGGTGAAGAACTTTGGTTCAACATTTGTCCTTTTATGGATATTATTGAGGTTAGGGAGTTGGTAGGGATTGAGACATTTGTTTTATTTTAGGTTGTATGGACAAATGAAGAGACTGGTGAACACTAGACATTGTCCTTGCCAGTCGATGTTAATACAGACTACGAAATCAAGGTTTGAGAATGGACCTAAAAGTGTACAAATGCTTTATTACTCTAGCTCCACTTTGGTACAGTAATGAAATCCAAATTTCTCTGTGTGTAGGGGGTAGAGAATAGCAACAAACACAACAGAGTCTCAATGGTGGCAATAAAAGAAATAGTAAAAGAGAACTTCTTATTTTATAAAGGTGTGACTCCAAACAGAAATAAGTCATTGGAAAGTACAGGACTCGACAGTAACACTTGTCTGCTCGACAATGGGACGTGAATGTTGCTCTCGGAGTAGTGCTCCATGCCCTTCTCTTGCGTGGTAAGTTCATTTTCAGCCACATTTAGAATGACATCAACGCATTTCACTGATGTTCCTGTGGCAGCCTAAGCACTTTTCTGATCAACTGATTCATGATAAATTAAACCAGATTCTCTAAATCCATGCATATTTCCCCGTGTGGTGTCGGAGTGAGCAGGCATGGAGTCCCGTAAGCGCTGCCAATTGGCGAAACTGCCTACAATAATGGCAGACTCTGCCAATTCGAAACTGGCTGCACATAAGACTTATGCCGCGTTCACACCGGGTGCGATGTGAGCGACAGCAGCAACAGGTTGCCATGTCATCCCTATGGAAGGAGGCGGTGTAAGGCCAAGCCACGCAACGTGACGCGATGGATGCAAATGAAGGGATTTTGAGCGATTGGCACGTTTGTGGTGCCATATTGTGTCACGTCACGTTGCCCTCCTCCCCAAATTGAAAAATCGGAACTTTTTCGTCTTGTCACGCCACGATGACCAATCAGGGGCTGGATATGTAGTGACGTGAGATGTCTGGATTTTGACTGAGTTGGATGTGAACATGTCCTGTCTCTGGTAGCCAGCCTGTGAGCAGGACTTATGTCCCCTTTGTCCTTTATTTCACAATTATGACATTTTTGTGGGAAGAGCGAGCAGCAGCCCCACAGCAGGCAGCGGAGAGTTTTTTTTTTTTCTTTCACGTGCGTGCGAATCGTCCGTGAAGATTATTTTATTTATTAACTACACAGATGTATAATAAAACAAATGGTGACTGGTTCATCAACACAATTATGACCGAGTTTTTGGGGGAAGAGCGAGCTGCAGCCCCACAGCAGGGGCAGTGGAGGTTTTTTTGTTTTGTTTGTTTTTTTAAATTGTTTACATGTGCGCGCGTGAACGGGACAGGAGGTCCTCAAAATAGGTCCTGCAGAGGCGGAAGGACCGCTGAAAGCAGCCATCATCCAGATGCTGCTCCTGCAGCAAATGATGATACTCCCCGAATTGGGAACGTCTCGTGAGGATGTTGTGAACCCAGCTTTCCACAACAATTAAGAGCACAGCAACTCACTCCGTGTGATCAAAGTCCATCATGTTAACTTGACTGACAACTGGAGCCGGCGAGCGGAATGGAAGCTCCTCCTATTTGATGACGCACTGGGGTGAATTTTCGCAGCGAAAGCAGAGCGACACACCGGGCGATGGTGGTGCGTCCGTCGCCACTTTGAGGTGCTTCACTTTTACCTCATTTTGTTATGTTACAGCCTTATTCCAAAATGGATGAAATAAGTTTTTTCCTCAAAATTCTACACACAATACTCCATAATGATAATGTGAAAAAAAGTTTTTTTGTAGATGTTTGCAAATTTATTAAAAACTAAGAAATCACATGTACATAAATATTCACAGCCTTTGCCATAAAGCTCAAAATTCAGTTCAGGTGCATCCTATTTCCACTGATTATCCTTGAGATGTTTCTACAGCTTAATTGGAGTCCACCTGGGGTAAATTCAGTTGACTGGACATGATTTGGAAAGACACAAACCTGTCTACATATAAAGGTCCCACAGCAGACAGTGCATGTCAGATTACAGACCAAGCATGAAGTCAAAGGAATTGTCTGTAGACCTCCAAGACAGGATTGTCTCGAGGCACAAATCTGGGGAAGGGTACAGAAACATTTCTGCTGCTTTAAATGTCCCAATGAGCACAGTGGCCTCCATCATCTGTAAATGGAAGAAGTTCGGATCCACCAAGACTCTTCCTAGAGCTGGCCACCCATCTAAACTGAGCAATGGGGGGAGAAGGGCCTTAGTGAAGGAGATGACCAAGGATCTGCTGGTCACTCTGTCAGAGCTAAGGCATTCCTCCGTGGTGAGAGGAGAACCTTCCAGAAGGACAACCATCTCTGCAGCAATCCACCAATGAGACCTGTATGGTAGAGTGGCCAGATGGAAGCTACTCCTCAGTAAAAGGCACATGGCAGCCTGCCTGGAGTTTGCCAAAAGGCACCTGAAGGACTCTCAGACCATGAGAAACAAAATTCTTTGGTCTGATGAAACAAAGATTAAACTCTATGTCATGAATACCAGATGTCATGTTTGGAGGAAACCAGGCACCATCCCTACATTGAAGCATGGTGGTGGCAGCATCATGCTGTGGGCATTGTCGCATTTCATATACTGGTGTATCAAAAAGGGTGAACTTGTAATGCTCTGGTAAATTTTTATGACCATCAGGTGTAATTTCTTGGAGAAGACCTATCAAGACAATCTTGGTGTCATTTTAAAGCTGAGGATGTTCTCTTTCCAGTGATATGTATTTCATAACATCTGGACATAAATCAAGGACCTTCCGGTCTGTTGAAATAATTTTGTCAGTCATTTTTTGCCGAGATGTCTTTAAATATAATATATCCCAGAAGATTGGATGAAAATTGACTGAATAATGCCATTTTCATGCGCAAAAAAAAAAAAAAAAAAGGTCAATTCTGAGAAAATCGACGTTTTGACTTCTAATACATTTTCCATTTATTTATGTCACAAACTGGCTTTTTCAAAAACTAAATGGAATAATTAAATCCAGAAGGCTGCATTTGAAAGGGATGCATGTGTGTACTTTACATAATGAATTTAGAAAAAATTTGATAATTTTGACCCTGTTACACTTTTTTGAAATGCAACATATGTTTTTCAGCGGCAGGAACTGGGAGACTAGTCAGGATTGAAAGAAAGATAAATGCATCAACATACAGAGACATCCTAGATGAAAACCTGCTGCTCCAGAGCGCTCTTGACCTCAGACTGGGGAGACGGTTCAACTTCCAGCAGATCAATGACCCTAAGTACACAGCCAAGATATCAAAGGACTGGTTTCAGGACAACTTTGTGAATGTCCTTGAGTGGTCCAGCCAGAGCCCAGACCTGAATCCAAATTAACATCTCTGGAGAGATCTGAAAATGGCTGTGCACCGACGCTCCCCATCCAACCTGATGGAGCTTGAGAGGTGCTGCAAAGAGGAATGGGAAAAACTGTCCAAAGATAGTTGCACCAAGCTTGTGGCATCACATTCAAGAAGAACTGAGGCTGCAAATGCTGCCAAAGGTGCATCAAGAAAGTACTGAGTGAAGAGTGTGACTACTTATGTACATGCGATTTCTTAGTTTTTTTTAATAACTTGGCAAAAATTTCAACACCCCCCCCCCAAAAAAAATCATGTCATTATAGGGTGTTGTGAGTAGAATTTTGAGGGGAAAAAAATTAATTAACTCCATTTGGAATAAAGCTGTAACATAAAATGTGGAAAATGTGAAGCACTGCAAATACTTTACGGATGCACTGTAGTTTGTGAGGAAATACCTGAAATAAACTGTTCACATTCCTAGCTCTGAATCACTGAACCACATATGGTCAATAACACCTGAGAAAACAAAATGGGACTCCACCCAGATGCAGCTAAGCCAAAAGAAATGTGGTTCATTTCAGAAGAGAATGCACCCATGATGGCCTTTACAAAGATCTCCTTGGAGCAGATCCCCCACCCCACCCTCCAAAAAGCATTCTTGCAGGGAGTTTGCAGCATCATCCACCACCAACATCATCAGACTGACATGAAAGAAACCTGAGACTTTCACCTTTCTTGCCCCTCCCAACTCCACTGTCTGTCTGTCTACATGTCTAGTTCTCTAACCAAAAGAATGCATCTTCTACCAGACTAAAATGACTCCTGAAATATGCCAAATATGCTCTCGACCCCCCTCTCCATCCCCCGCCTGCCGTGAAAACGTATGCTTGCTTAGCCCACCCTCCTCTCCTCCTTCACTTTTTGCCCCCCCTCAACCCACAGCATTCCTGTGTTGTACACGGCACCAAACACACCCACTCGTGATCACTGCTAAAACACATGCACGGGAAAAAGTAAAGGACATTAATAACACAAGTTTCCACCCAACTGACCCAGACATGCCTTTTACGGATAAGCGGTTCAGATTTCCCTTTTCATTAACTTCCAAAAATACTTTTGGAACGTGCGGGAGAAGAGGGAGGGGATGCGGGGGTCTTGTCTTCAGTAAGGGATAAGGATAGACAGAGTGAGACAGACAACAATCGGAAGGACAACAGGGGAAATATTATCAATTGAATGGATTTAAGAATGCCTTAAAAGCAAACAAACAAACAAAACTGTGTGGTTGAGGGATTTACAAGAAATGCCTTGGGCCTTTCCCCACTCCTTTGGTTCAGTTTGTTTTTCCGTTGCGCTTTTCCTATTTGTGCAGATGATAACCTAAGTAGCCATTTCTGAGGGCCCCGAGTGTTGCAATAAAACATGCACACAGGAGAATTTCCATAAAACAAGCTGTTGGAGGCTGAAAACAAAAGTAAATCTACAAGAAACAGCTTTTGGCAGGGTGGGAGGGGGGTATGACTCAAAAATCAAGTGGAAACACTTGTATTACATGTCATGTGAAATCTAAAAACAAACAAAGTGGCATAGTGACCTATATACCACCAAAACTAGTCCAAACTCCAGCCATGTGGAACAGCTGGCCGGACCAGGCCTGTGATTAAAACATAGATGACTTATCACCTGCAAAGTTCAGGACATATCTATCAGCCACACATTCCTGGCAGCAGGACGCTCAGTAAACTGGGACTCACAGAGCAGATGGCTGGGCAACAAGCAACAGTGTGGTGAAGACAGAACAATTTGCAATTCAAGTGTATTACAAATCAAAATCTTTATCATGATTAGAGAGAAATTATCACGGATATCATTACTGTTGCATTATTGTCAGTGCTGAGAATGTTCAAAAAGTTGATATTCAGTGACTGTAAACGTTAGGAGACATTATATCAAAGAACAGACACATGACATGATAATGTTCTATCAACCGTAAAGTTTAAACATCAAAGCACTTGTCCACAAGGGCGCTAATGAGCAAGGTATGGAGTAAGACGTCTTTTTCAGAGCTCTTACAGAATCTACCACATTTTCATATCACAACAGTTATTCTGCCATCAAAACCAGTCTTAAAGCTCACTGAAGACAGCATAGGTCAATGTAAGTGCTCAAAAATAGAGTTTGATTGCAGATAAGCTCCAAAAATATAAATACGGCAACATGCTAGTGCTAAACGGCCTACAAGAAGCACAAGGCAGCGCACGCATGACAGCCAAGCTCAGCCCTCACCGACCCGGAGTGGAAGTCCAGGTATGGCCACCGAAGAAATTAATGTGGAAATGTGATCTTTCTTGGGGGAAGAAATCTCTAGTCATAACAGAGGAACTCAAAAGTGCACTGGCAGAAGATTTTGATGCCTTGAAATCTGAATTGCAAGCGGTTCGGTCTGAAATTATAAACACATGGCTGCAATTAAATCTGAACTTGAACACATTGTGGCAGATATCCAGGATGTGAAAGGTGGATTATCAACATGGTCTGATGAAGTCCTTAAGTTACAAAACACAGTAACCAGTCTTCAAAGCCGTGACAATTTGAAAAGACTGATGTGAGAACATGGAGGGGAGAATGTGACGCAGTAATAGCCGCATCATTGGCAATGAAGAGCAGCCAGACTCAAGCTCCTCCACAGCAGTCACCAAAATTCTGAAAGAAGTCCTGCAGATTGACTGGGGCGTAAAAATAGACCGCTCAGACTAGACCACACCTTTGCATCCAGGAAATCAGGACACAGTGAAAAGCTGCGGGTGATCATCGCAAAACTACAGACAGAGCCCCTTTCACCTATAACGGGAGCCGCATCACCATATTCTCAGACTACACCTCCAGCATTGCCAAAGCCAGAGCCACATTCACAGATGGGTGAAGGCCTTAGGAAGGCGACAAGGAGTCCGATACGGACTTCTCTATCCGGCCAGGTTTTGGATTTCATACAAGGGAGAGGACAAGGACTTTTTGGACCCAAAAAAGGCAATGGAGTTTGTTCAATAGACAGTCATCCCAGTGACAGAGGCGGAAGGTTAAGTATGTTCTCACTGGTATGGACAACAACAGTAAGAATCAAGAAAAGTAACCAATGTTATGTTATTGTTGATTTATTTATGTTGTTTTACTCTTGTCTGGTAGAATCTCTCAGTGTGTTAAATGAGGCGAGTTGAGCCACAAAAACCTTACTTGAATGATTCCTATATATATATTATATATATATATATATATATATATATATTCATTTAACACACTGATATATATACACACACACACACACACACACGCGACCACCAGCTCCAATACTTCGTAAAGCTGTAGTAGGCATTTTTGCATTTTTGTTTATTCCACTCCCTCTATGGCTCTACTCCTCATAAATTACAGGACAACATACATGATCCACGTGTGTACCGTTCATCTCTGCTCCCTACATCTTTCTGCTTGCATATAATATCAGGGAATTATGACATAAACTGTGAATTGCAAGTAATAGCCATGCTAAATGTTGTGAACTATAATGTTAGGGATCTTCATAGTCCTGTTAAAAGAAAGAAAATTCTACATCAGTTGAAACAAGCCAACTGTCAAACAGCGTTTCTGCAGGAAACCCATTTATCTGAAGTGGAACATGAAAAGCAAAGAAAATTTTGGGCAGCCAAACCATACTATTCTTCACACTGATCGGGCAGGAAGAAGGGAGTATCCATTCTTATACACAGACAAACAAAATTCACAAAAAACATTGCTACAGAGAGACACTGAGGGGAGAGATAGTTTGGTTAAAGGATTAACTGATGGTATATCAGTATCCCTCAAATGTATATGCACCCAATGAGGATGAGAATAGTTTCATCACAGCACTATTTACTATGATATTATAATACACCTCTGGACTGCTTTTGATGGGAGGGGATTTTAATTGCGTGCTGTCGCAACTAATTGACCAACAACATACCTCTAAAGCGCCCCTATCGAGAATAAGCAAAGTACTCAGATATCAGTCTGCGGAAGCTGGCCTTGTTGCTGTATGGAGGAGTAAATTTGCAAGAAGCAGCAGCTTCACTTTCTATTCATGTAAACATGCCACTTGTTCAAGGATGGACTACACCCAAGGTAGAATTACACAGCATTGTTGACATTGAGAAACTGCCTATTGCCATCTCTGATCATGCACCTGTTGTATTTATGCATCCCTGATAATGATAAAAAAAAATATATATATAAATCACCTCTTTCATCACAGCAGAGCTCAAGAGCTATCTGGACACTAATGCCTCACCTGAAATAACACCCCTTATACTATGGGACTGCAAAGGCATACATTAGGGGCCATAATATTTCTTTTACCTTGGCTAGAAAATAGGAGAGGGATGCTAAACAACAAGTGCTAAAGGATAAAATAAAAAAATTAGAATGTAAACAAACAATCCACTTCGATTAGTCTTACGAAGGATTTAAATGCAGTTTGCAGAGAACACAGTAGTCTTCGATCCTATAAGACTGAGGGAAACTTAAGATTTACTAAGCAAAGACACGATGACTATGGCAAGAGGGCAAGTAGATTACTGACATTTAGAATGAGGAAGCAGCAATCATCTAAGATAGTACAGACAATAAAATGATGTGGTACTACCTATGTCACAAAACCAAAAAAAAGCTGAATCCATTGCAGAGTTTTGTAAATCCTTATACAAGATTAAAGATACTGAGATACTGTACTGATGATGCAAAAATCCTGGAGTTTTTAAGCCATAAAAAAATTGATGAAACTACAAGAAGCAACAGCTAAGGAGTTAGATGAGCCTATCGAGGAGTGGGAGATGAAAAAAAAAAAAAATTTATATATATATATATATATATATATATATATATATAAAATAAACAAAAGCCCTGGACCAGATGGATGTGTTAATGTGTTTTTTTTGTTGTTTTTTTTAGATGCCGCTGTCGATGTCACTGCCTGTTACTTCGGCTCTGCCCCCTCTTTTCCTACTTTTACTATTTTTAATACTTTTTAATAGTACTTTATTGTTTTTATTTGCAGTGGGTGGTACGCTGTGCAAGTGTGCACATGGGAAACCCACCTTTGTAGCTCTTATGATTAGTTTTCTGCTTCTTTCGGCATTTTTTGAGGTAGCGCGGGGAAATCCCTTTGTCTCCAGCTCCCTACGTCCCACTGTTTACACCCGGGATCAGCTGCTTGGACTAAGAGACTATGTACAGTGGGCCGGGTCCCCACTATGCTGAGCACCTGGACATACCTGCAGACATACGAAGGAGACGGAGAGGCTGCAGGGGTGGCCGGACGATGTGGAGAAGGACTTATATTCCATCTGTGGTCATGGGGAATGTAAGGTCTGTCCGCAACAAGACCGAGGAGCTAGCAGTGCTAACCCGTTTCCCAAGGCTGTATAAAGGCTGCAGTCTCATGTGCTTCACGGAGACGTGGTTGGATGAACGTGTACCGGACTCTGTTATTAACATGGACAGCTTCACACTTATCTGCGCAGACAGGACGCTGGCGGAGAGTGGGAAGAAAAGAGGAGGGGGGCTCGCCGTTTATGTGAGTGAGAGATGGTGCAGCGCAGCTCAAGTTCACGTGATGGATCAGATGTGCTCCTCGGACATGGAGCTACTCGCGGTGAGCATGAGGCCGTACCATCTCCCACGGGAGTTTGGAAGTGTGATTGCGCTCTGCGCGTACATTCCTCCCTCTGCAGACGCCACGGCTGCCTGTGTGCGGATCCACAGTACAGTCACGCGGCTGCAGACACAACACTTCCACGCACTCCTCATCACCGGGGACTTTAACCACGCCTCGCTCTCAGCCACCCTCCCCACGTTCACCCAGTACACCACGTGTAAAACCAGGGACAATAGAATACTGGACGTTTTTTACGCTAATGTGGAGGACGCTTACACCTCTGCCCCCTCCCCCCGCTCGGACGCTCGGATCACAATCTCGTCTACCTGCTCCCCCAATATACACCCAGGGTGAGAAGGGAGCCAGTGCAGAAAAGGTCAGTGAAACTCTGGACTGAAGAGGTCACTGAGAGGCTGAGGGACTGTTTCAGAATAACAGACTGGAGCATGTTTCAAAACTCTCACGGTGAAGACATCAACGGCCTGACCCAGTGTGTCACTGACTACATGAACTTCTGTGTGGAGAGCACTGTGCCCACCCGGAGGGTACGGTGCTTTCCCAACAACCACCCCTGGGTGACCCCAGAGCTGAAGGTCCTGATGAACCAGAAGAAGAGGACTTTCAACTCGGGAGACAGAGAGAGGCAGCGTAGAGTCCAACAGGAGCTCCAGCAGAGGATCCAGGCAGCCAAGAAGGAGTATAGAAGGAAGATGGAGGAGCAGCTGGCCCAGAACAATGTCAGGGACGTGTGGAGAGGCCTCAAGACTGCCTCCGGATTTGGGCAGGGTGCTAGCAGGACTGCAGATGGGGATTCTGGGTTTGCAGATGAGCTAAACAGTTACTTTAACTGTTTTGGCTCCTCCACACCTGCCCCCCCGCCTGCTCCCGGCTCTCCACACGACTCGAGCAGCCAGCTCTCCAGTCCCTCTGACCCCCCACCTTCTTCCCCCTGGTCACCTCCACTGCACCCCGGACTTTGTCCCTCCTCTCCCCGGACTGTACTTAGCACCAGCCCACCTCAGCTCCCCCCTCCCCCCCCCCTCACTGTGACTCCAACTGAGGTGAGAGGCCAGCTCCTGCGGCTGAAGCAGAGGAAACCAGCAGGACCTGATGGGATCTCCCCGAAGCTGCTGAGGACCTGTGCAGATGAGCTCTGTGAGGTCCTCAGCCACATCTTTAACAAGAGCCTCAGCCTGGGGGTGGTCCCCACCCTGTGGAAGACCTCTTGTGTGGTCCCGGTTCACAAAACACCGCACGCCAAGGAACCAACCCACTACAGACCAGTTGCCCTGACCTCCCACCTCATGAAGACCTTGGAGCGGCTCATCCTGTCTCACCTCCACACCGTGGTGAGCGACATCCTGGACCCGCTGCAGTTCACCTACAGGCCCAACATGCTGCAGCGGGCGCTCACCCACCTGGAGACCGGCGCTGGAGGAAGCAGGTGTGGATGGACATCTCGCCGCGTGGACCATCGACTACCTCACTGACCGCCCACAGTACGTGCGACTGCGTGGCTGTCAGTTTGAGGTGATAAGGTGCAGCACCGGGGCCCCCCAGGGCACTGTCCTCTCACCTTTCCTCTTCACCCTTTACACCTTGGACTTCACCTACAACACGGACAGCTGTCATCTCCAGAAGTTCTCTGATGACTCCGCCATTGTGGGTCGTGTGTCTGAGGGGAACGAGCTGGAGTACCGGTCGGTCACAGACTTTGTGGACTGGTGTGAGCGCAACCACTTGTGTCTCAACACCAGTAAGATAAAGATGGTGATCAACTTCAGGAGCAAACCACCACCTCACCCACTGGTGAACATCCAGGGGGAGGACATAGAGATCGTGGACCGTTTCAAATACC
This sequence comes from Thalassophryne amazonica, assembly GCF_902500255.1. Taxonomy (NCBI): domain Eukaryota; kingdom Metazoa; phylum Chordata; class Actinopteri; order Batrachoidiformes; family Batrachoididae; genus Thalassophryne; species Thalassophryne amazonica. The sequence continues at coordinate 47,096,583 of NC_047121.1, forward strand.
TGGGTGTTCACCTCAACAACAAACTGGACTGGACTCACAACACTGACGCCCTGTATAAGAAAGGCCAGAGTCGCCTCCACCTCCTGAGGAGACTGAGATCCTTTGGAGTGAGCAGGCCTCTGCTTAAGACCTTCTATGACTCTGTTGCAGCCTCTTCTCTCCTCTATGCTGTCGCCTGTTGGGCCCCAGGCAGCACAGAGCGGGAGAGAAAGAGACTGAATAAGCTGGTCAGGAAGTCCAGCTCTGTCCTGGGCTGCCCTCTGGACTCTCTGGAGGAGGTGGCTGAGAGGAGGGTGTTAACCAAGTTCAAATCCATCATGGACAACTCCTCTCACCCGCTGCACCGGACTGTAGTGGAGCCGAGTAGCTCCTTCAGTGACAGACTGAGGCACCCTCAGTGCAAGAAGGAACGATACCACAGGTCGTTCCTCCCTGCTGCTGTCAGACTGTACAACACTGTGAAATAACCACATGCAATAATATGTCCACAAATCATGTGCAATAACAACTTGTTTACAAATCCCAGCACTAGTGTCACCTTATCACACCTTATCACATCTTAACTCCACTTCCCATATTGTAAATAAGATGCTCCTATTTTTTTAATTCCAATCATGTTTATATATATATTTCTACCTCATTTCTTATTGTATTGTTACAAGTATTATTATTGCTTATCATTACACACACTGTTTGATCCACATTTTCCTCTTCTCGCACTCATCTTGTGTGTTTTTTAAGAGCTACCGTAACATGTGAATTTCTTCACTGTGAGATCAATAAAGTCTTATCTTAATGAGTTTTGTAAAACTTTTAAAAGACCTGTTGTCTCACCTGTTGTTAAAAGCATATCATCATGCACGAGAATGTAAAACTACGGCACCATCCTGGACTGAAGCAACCAAAGTAGTCATACATAAAGAGGGTAAAGACCCCACTGAATGCCAGTCCTATAGACCAATATCATTACTAAATACGGCTCTGCCTATACTCACAGCAACTTTAGCCAGACGGGTTAATCAATTAATCACCCAAATTAGTCATCTTGATCAGACTGGATTTATCACTGGGAGGTGCCGTGCATCTGTAAAGTATACACAGCACTCCACTCCCCCTCAAAATTCTACTCACAACACCCCACAATGATAACATGAAAAAATATTTTTTGAAATTTTTGAAAATTTATTAAAAAAAAAAGAATAAATCACATGTACATAAGAATTCACAGCCTTTACTCAATACTTTGTTGATGCACATTTGGCAGAAATTACAGCCTCAGATCTTCGTGAATATGATGCCATAAGTTATTTGCCCCGATCTTTGGGCACTTTTGCCCATTCCTCTTTGCAGCACCTCTCAAGCTCCATCAGGTTGGATGGGGAGCGTCGGTGCACAGCCATTTTCAGATCTCTCCAGAGATGTTCAATTGGATTCAGGTCTGGGCTCTGCAGTGAAGTAAAGTGGCCCTTCAACAACAAATCCTGAAACTTTTTTTCCATGACATCGGGGCTGCCACTCCTGGTGAGTAGTCTGGGGGACCTCACCCAGAAAGTTTTGAAATACTACATGCAATTTGGTGCAATCTGGTACAATTAATAAGCTAAATGCAAGCTATTTCTCAGTCCCATTTTCTTGCTCATTTTAGTAATAAAAAAGCATATTTTCTCATATTGACAAGATGACAGAACTATAATACACTGTCATATGGATTAGAATACGGTGTTATCACTATTTCATAAAAACACATATTTGTATTGGAATGTTACTGTTCTTTCTCTACATTTATCTAGACATTTGATTTCAGCAATTTGTGCTTTTATAACAACTGATAGGGCCTTAACATGAACAAAAGTAAAATTTGATACAAGTAAAGCTGCAGTCATAAATGGGAAACGCAGTAACATGGATTTTACCATCCAGTGCCGACTTTAGCATTCCTGGGATACTGACAATTTATGTGTCCTGCAAAACACACAAACATTTTTCACATCAATATGTAGTCTACGAGCATGTTAAATGTTGCAACTCACGGACATTTACAGAGTTGCGCTGAAGCCACTCCTTTTATATCTTGGCTGTGTGTTTAGGGTCATTGTCCTGCTGAAAGATGAACCGTCAACCCAGTCTGAGGTCAAGAGCGCTCTGGAGCAGGTTTTCATCCAGAATATCTCTGTACATTGCTGCATTCATCTTTCCCTCAAACCTGACTAGTCTTCCAATTCCTGCCACTGAAAAACATCGCCACAGCATGACGCTGCCACCACCATGCTTCACTTGTAGGGATGGTGCCTGGTTTTCTCCAAATATGAAGCCTGGCATTCACGTCAAAGAGTTCAATCATTGCATGATCAGACCAGAGAATTTTTTTTCTCATGGTCTGACAGTCCTTCAGGCAAACTCCAGGCAGTCTGCCATCTGCCTTATACTAAGGAGTGGCTTCTATCTGGTCGCTCTACCATACAGGCCTGATTGGTGGACTGCTGCAGAGATGGCTGTCCTTCTGGAAAGTTCTCCTCTCTAAACAGTGTAGGATTGGGTGATATGACCTAAAAATAAAATTTCAGATGTTTTCACAAGAAATCTGATTTCCCATTTTTTTCTAGAGATAACTCAAAACAAGTTTTGCTTTTCTTTTCCCCCACTTACCTCCTGGAATGGAAGTGCCAGCTGTTCTTTTGTTTAAAAAAAAAAAAAAAAAAAAAAAAAAAAAAAAAACAACAACACTTGGGTAAATGATTCCACCACAGTAAGCTGCTTTTTAGGGGGACTTTGGTTGTTGTAGTGGTCTTGTTCCCCTCGTAAAGAGTGGCATTTCTCCCACTCAGCTGGATGCCTCTGTTTTAGTTGTTGGAATAAGTTCGTTGTGCTGTTGCCTATTGCTGCAATGAGCTTTAGACAAACTTTGCAGCGTGCAGTCACTTGTTCTACGTCTGTCGCCGTAAACCCAAACCAGTTCCAATACTATTCCTTTCTTGGGAACAAACTTATCACTCGTTAGTGGCGGCCATGTTGTTACTGTGAAGGAAACAAGAGGGTGGGAGGAGGGGGAGGTATGGAAGCTCCTGTGGGCAAAAGATGCGCCGTAGCAAGAGGAGGAAAAAAGTTTTTTTTTTTTTCTCTTTTACTGTCCGCAACAAAAAACTCAAATTTAATCGATAAAACGGATGTATTGCCCAGGTATAAAACTGAGGAACACTGGAGCGCTGACAGAGCGACTATTGGGTTCTTGATCATCTCCCTGACTAATGGGGAGAGAGAAAGAAAAAACCTTGTTCGCAGAGGTGAGACGTTTGGCTCCATGATGCTACAGACTGTCTGGACACGCAGATGGATTTGATACACTGAAAAGTCAGAATACATTCCGTCTGTGAGAAGTGGATAGTGGACATGTCCTCTCACTGGCAAGCTGTCCATGAGGAGGGGATTTGGACATGTCCTCTGAACGTGGAAGTTTAGCCTGACTCTTCTTCCGTGGTTTTGAAGCTTCAATGTCAGCAAAGTAGGGGGACTTTGCTGACATTTGTGTAGGCTAGGCTGTGTACAGTAGGCTAGGTGTACAGTAGCACAGTGTCATGTAGATTTACATACAGTAGTGGAGTGTTGCATAGTCTTGGTTAAAAACTGCATATTTTCTGAGTCCAGTGCTCTACGCCAAAAAAATTAAATATGTTTAATTTCTTGCGACCACCTTGCGTAGCCCTCACCATACTGCTACATAGGGGAGAAAAAAACTCAGCCTAGAGCTGCATAGCTCAGCGTAGTCAATACACTGCAATATGCAACTCTACGTTGGTCTGGTGTGAAAGGGGTTTAAGGATGACCAGTGGAAACAGGAAGCTCCTGACCTTAATTCTGAGCTTCAAGGCAAGAGCTGTGAATACCTATTAGACCTGTTCAAAATGTCAAATGTTTCAAAATCTTTTGGGCTGCATGTTGTTCCTGTTCCACTAATAAAATAAAAGTTCTGTGCCAAATTTTATTGTAATCGGACATTGTTTAGGGGTCCTCCACAAAGCAACAATTTTCCCCAAACAAGCAAAAAGGGGGGGACGAATTCCAGGAATGTTCTCCTCCTCCTCCTGTGTGTATATAAACTTTTTCACATCATAATTATGGAGTATTGTGTATAGAATTTTGAGGAAAAAAAATTTTCATACATTTTGGAATAAGGCTGTAACATAAAATGTGGGAAAAGTGAGGCACTGTGAATACTTTCTGGATGCACTGTACTATGAAGACAATTTACAGCACTTACTAAACATAATATCCCATCAAACAGGACAGAAATCAAAATCAGTGATTATATCCCTAGATGCCCAAAAGGCATTTGACCGGGTTTCATGGCAATATTTGTTTCACACATTAGAACAATTTAAATTCTGCCCTAATGTTGTAAATTGGATACAAATGTTATACTCATCTCAACAGGTGGCTATTAAGGTCAATAGATATAGCTCAATGAGATTCACATTGGAACGGAGATGCAGACAAGGCTGCTCTCCATCACCCATGCTGTTCGCTATTAGCACTGAACCATTGGCCCAGCTTATTAGAGACAATGATAATATAAAAAGGAATTGTAAGAAATAAAGAAGAACACAAAATATCATTATATACTGATGATGTATTATGATATCTAACAAAACCAATATCAACAATATCACAATTAAAGGAATTAATTTTTCAGTATGGGTATTATTCAGGATATAAAGGTAAACATGGAAAAAACAGAGGCTATGGATATCATTGACAAGATTCTGGAGAATATAAAACTCCAGAGTGGATTTAAATCATCTAAAGAAGGTATTAAATACCTTGTGATATATATATTCCCCCATCTCTACATAATCTCTATGAAGCAAATTATGGTAAAATTATTCAGTGCATTACTAATGACTTGGGACAATGGTCCATGCTCCCTCCCTCTCTGCTTGGACGTGTTAAAAATATCTGTATGAATGTTTGCCAAGGCTGATTTAATTGGATAAAATAATTTCACATGGTAAAAAAAGCACGCTAGAATTAGACTTAAAACTTTACAGTTATTAGGGATGGGTATCGGGAACCGTTTTTTTTCCGAGTATCGTTAAGAAATGATTCGATCCACTGATATCAATAGCCTTTTTGCTTAATGATTCCCTTACTGGTCCTTCAGAGCAGCCGTTATTTTTGAAGGTGTTTGTCGGGAAAATGATCATTCCTCTACGTTGATTACAGACCCTGCAGCAGCTCTGTAATCAACGTTTCTGCAGCGCGCCTCTACTTTAAAGCGTGAACCAATGAAACAATGCTTCGATCCACTGGCTCATGGTTCTTTGAGTTGCTGCTTTTCAGAAACGGCAAGTCCGCTTCTTAACCCCTCTCAAAGCCATTAAAATATCTTGAGTCACTTTGTGTGTATTAAAGTCACTAACTGGGACTCATGTCTTGATGTAGTCAAGAAACGAGAATCGTCCTCCGTTCCATTGGCACAGCTCCAAACGCTGCACCACTCTGCTGAGACAGAGTCGGGTCGGAATTACTAGCTTCAAAACGAATTGCCACTTTGAATAAAATGACACCGCTTACAAATGTTGTAATACAGACAAGAAACCACAATCGACTAAAATGTTTTGTTTTTTTTCCTCGAAAAAAGACGTGCAGCATTCTTTATAAATTACATCCTGACATGCAGCACAGCCAGTTCTAAGAGCTCAGCTCAGATGTAAGTTTAAGGATCCAGTGACCATTTTCATATTTATTTACTTTAAGACTCAATCAAATGTTGTTCAATTTCAATTCAATCAGCTTATAAAGCGCCAAATCACAACAAAAGCCATCTCAAGGCACCTCACATAGAACACTTCAGCATAAAAAAAAAAAAAAAAAACAATTAAAAACATTTGTTAGTCCTCGATTTAGACTCCTCCAATATAAGTGGCTCATGAGAACGTATGTGACACCAGAAAAGTTGAACAGGTTTAATCGAAAACATACCTGATGTGTGTGAAATGTAACGATGCTAAAGAAACTTTGTTCCATTGTGTGTGGCAATGTCCCGAGGTTGGACTTTTTTGGGACGAGGTCAAAACAGCCGTAGAGACTATAATCCAAAAGACATTCTAAAAGATACCATACTTTTTATTTTAGGAGTTTATTCTGAAAAAAAAGCAAATGTTAATCAATACGTGTTTCTTACAAGCAAAAAGATCAATTGCTATATACTGGAGAAAGAAAAAAAAAAAACAAAAAAAAAACAGGCCCAAGCTAACACATTGGGTAAAACAAATTCTAGCAGTGTTTCCTCTGGAAAAAATAACTTGTTTTAAAAGAGGGAAGATGTTGCTTTTTAAAAAAATCTGGGGACCATTTAAAACTTTGTGGATAATTTAAATATACCAATTGACAATGAAAATGAATGATTAATGTATCACTATAAACCTAGATGCATATAAGATTTATCTAAATGCCTGGATTCATGAGAGTTTGTGAACAGAATGTATAAGTGAGAAGGTTTTCCTCTTTTTTTTTTTTTTTTTTTTTTTTTGCATGTTTTGTTCAGGTTCCATGTAATAAGCATAAGAATGTGTTTTCTTTTTTCTCTTTTTTTATAAAAGAAAATACTTTATTATTATTATTTCTGAAATGCAGACAGGAGAGTCTGTACTTTTTTCATTGGAAAAAAAAAAAAGGTCAATAAATACATTGTTTTAAAAAAAGGAAATACTTTTTCTGCTCTCAGAGGTCACATGATGTACAGAGCCAGATGACATTCTAAAATGCATGATATGCTACATGTGGACAAAATTAAAGAGAAAGAGAATGTCAAACATTATAAAAGATGTTACGGCTGTATTGAATTAAAAATAAATAATAAAACCCAGAAACAGCAATTTCAGCAGGGCTTACCAATCGGTCGCTATGACTATTGGAAAAATGGGATGCTGGGCTACAGGTCTACGGGTGCCCCCTGCGCTCAATGATTGAGATGTTCATGGATAGCCATGCACCCAATGGACAGCCATCATGGATGTGTGCTTGAATGACCAAGTGCGGGGGGTACATGACGGGCGATTAGTTTAGAGCAGTGGTTTTCAAATTGTGAGCCCCACCCGCCCCCGCCTGGGGAGCGCCAGAGTTCTTTTCGAGAATCGTTAAGAAATGATTCGATCCACCAACATCAATAGGCTTTTGGCTTAACAAATTCCCTTATCGGTCCTTCAGAGCAGCCGCTGTTTTTGAGGGTGTTTTATCAGGAAAATGATCATTTCTTCACGTTGATTACAGACTCTGCAGCGGGTCTGTAATCAACTGCTTCTGCAGCGGCTGTTCTTGAACCAACGAAGCAGTGCTCCGACCCACTGCTTCATTGGTTCATTGGTTCATTGCTTCGCTGCTTTTCAGAAGCGGCAAGTCCACTTCTTAACCCCTCTCAAAGCCATTTAAAAATGTCAACTGCTAGTCACTTCTGTGCAGATTAAAGTCACTAACTGGGACTCTTGTCTTGTTGCAGGAAAGAAATGAGAATCATCCATTCCGTTCACGCAGCTCCCAACGCTGCGCCGCTCTCTCCTGAGTCAAGTTAGAGTCCAGCCGGAATTAATAACTTCAAAGTGAATCACCGTTTTAAATCAAATGACACCTCTTTCCAAACGTAACACAGACGACAAACTGCAACAGACTAAAACATTTTTTCCTCCCAAAATGAGACGTCCTACGTTCCCTATGAATTACATTGATGTTGATGTGCAGCGCAGCCGGCTGAGCTCAGCTCAGAGGTATGGAGTGACATTCATGCCATTAATATGTGAAAGGAAATGCTTTATGAAAAACTAGATTTTGTTTATTTTTATTTATGTCCAGAGATCAAGGATACAGTGACCAATTTTATTTTTATTTACATTCATACTCAATAAAATGTTATTGAGATAGAAAACATGTAAAGCCTACTTTTAGTACACAGAAAATTCACAGGAGGCATTGATAAGGGAACCGATAAGGAATTGCATCGATAAACAGAATTGATAGATAAATTCTTATGAATACCCATGCCTGTTTGAATCAATATTATTTACGCTAAAATGTGTTAGTTATGCCAAAGACATTTAAAAACACAGAGATGTTTAAATGTTAAAAAAAACCATGAGGTTTAAAATATGACAAAAGGTAAAAATAGAATAGAAAGTTGCGAGTAGCAGCAAATTTCTGCCTGGCTCTCTGGTTCAAATTGTCTGTACATCGAGCATGGATTTTCTGAAAAATGAACTGAATTGTTGCTGAAAATGTGTCTCAAAAAATTAGCCGCTTCACTGTACCGAGGCTGTGAAACGCCAGCTCAGCGTGCAGGCGAGGAGCAGCCGCGCAGAGATTCTGTCCACTGAAAGAGAGAGAGAGAGAGAGAAAAAAAAAAAACCTCTCCATTAAAATCCTGCGCGTGAGCGTCTCTGGTGATATATTTATTTTACAGTTGAAAGTCTTCCTGTTTCCCAAAATTTTGAAGTTTGTGCAGCACAAAAACTGCTGTTTGAGAGGAAGAAAAAGAGAGAGAGAGAGAGAGGGAGAGAGAAAGCGAGCGAGACAGAGAGGCAGAGAGAGAGCTGTCTTTTCTCTTTAAGTCTATAAAAGACTTAAAAAATAAAAATACTTAAAGCTTTCTCCAAAACATCAAATCTAGGCTTTCATCTTAGATGCACCTTCTGGAAAATTGTAGCTGACCTTTCGAATATCTGTTCGATATCTGAGGACAGCGAACATTCTGTCTGGTGAAAGGGGAAAAAAAAATCTCCATTAAAATCCTGTGCGTGAGGGTCACTGATGTTACACTTATTTTACAGTTGAAAGTCTTCATGTTTCCCCAAAAGTTTGAAGTTTGCGCAGCATAAAAACAGCGAGAGAGGAAGAAAAAGAGAGAGGCAGAGGGATAGAGAAAGAGAGAGGGGGAAAGAGACAGGCAGACAGAGAGCTGTCTTTTCTCTTTAAGTCTATAAAAGTCTATAAAAATAAAAGTACTTAATTCTTTCACAAAAACATCAAATCTAGGCTTTCATCTTAGATACACCTTCTGGCAAATTGTAGCTCAACTTTCAGGTCTCCTTTTTAAGAAAATCCTCATGAAATCAACAACAATAACAATAACAATAATAATAATAATAATAATAATATTAAAACAAACAGAGCTCTGGTATCTGATCGGAAAAGTATCGGCAGATATTCAAATTCAGGTATCAGGATTGGATCAGAAGTGAGAAATTGTGGATCGGTGCACTACTAATTGTGAGTACTGAGTTTTCTTTTTCTTCCCTCCCGAGAACTTTTACACTAGGTCAAGGTCAGTCATCATCGATATCAGCCAAGACCTTCAACAGGTCAATAAAGTCCAAATTTGGTGGCCTTGTACACAACCTGTGAAATGTTATTCTGCTTATGTGTTTGTCCGTTTTTGTTTTGGGTGTTTTTTTTTTGTGGGGGGGAGCTGCATTGTGATGTGGAAAATGAGATGTGTACAAGTGTACCCAAACACGACATGATGAATCTGAGGTCTTCAACGTGCCCAAAACTCCACAATGGAACCAAATTCCATGATACACGGGCTGGTTGACTTGTATTCTATTGACACCTGGGCGATTCTATGGTAACGGAATTACAATCAGAGCACATTTTTAATGGGGAGCTAAAATATGGCCAGATTTTCCGGTCGTCGTAATTCCATTACCATAGAATCACCCACATGCAGAACAGTGCAGTCTTGGCCAGGATTCATATGAAATTTGTGATTTCTCATCAGAAAGTGACACCAGCTTAACTTTGATCGATGCTGGAGCATTTAATGGATATTTAATAGTTTTTCTACATCACAGCTATCAATCACAGTTTTAATCAGTGCTGTGTTCAAAAGATCGATCCACGATCCGATAATCGATTCACGCTCAAAAAATAAGATATCGATCCAAAAATATGTGGATCGATCTTTTCCAGGTGGCTATAGGGACTATTTTCTTTGACGCGGAAGGAGCAAAATAAAAAGCGGGTGCCGGCTAAACGAAACCGAAACTTAAGAAAGCAAGATGGCCGAAGCTGCAGAGCTAAAATCACCACCTGGAATGAAAGCTGATGTTTGGCAATACTTTGGATTCAAACGTTACGAGGACAAAGACGAACTAGACAGAACAAAAGCAGTGTGCAAACTGTGCCAAATAGAGGTAAAATATAGTGGCAATACCACCAATCTCCGCAACCACTTATCCAGGCACCACGCCGACACAGCTAAACCTGTCGCGAACCAAACAGCACTGGAAAAGGCATTTGGTGTTAAATTTCCCTCGAATTCTAAGCGTGCCTTGAGCATAACCGAGGGTCTCGGAATATTTATTAGTAAAGACCTACGACCCTACAGTGTGGTAGAAAATGCTGGATTCAAACTACTGATCAAGAGACTAGAACCACGCTATGTCCTGCCCAGTCGCAAACATCTGAGCGAAACGGTAATTCCACAAATGTATGCGAAATCAAAAGATACCCTTGCACATTCGCTGAAATCTGCCGAGAGAGTGGCACTGACCTGCGACTGCTGGACCTCCAGAAATACCGTGTCTTACCTGACTATTACGTGCCATCACATTGACGAGGAATGGAGGCTAGCTTCTAGTGTTCTACAGACCAGAGCAGTTGAAACGAGCCACACTGCAAGTAATCTCGCTGATCTGCTCACCGAAGCCATACAGGAGTGGGGAATCACTGACAAAAACCCCGCAATTGTTACGGATAATGCAGCCAAAATTGTGAGAGCGGAGCAATTAATGGGCCATTTTCACATGGGCTGTTTTGCACATCTCATCAACTTGGCATCCCAAGCAGGACTAAAAACTCCTGCTATCGCACGCTTACTGGGGCGGGTAAGGCGAATTGTGGCGTTTTTTCACCGAAGCCCCACTGCGAGCCACACACTAAAAGAGAAGCAGCAGCTCTTTCAATTGCCACAACACAAGCTCATTGTGGACGTCACGACCAGGTGGAACAGCTCCCTGGATATGCTGGGACGTTTCCTCGAGCAGCAGCCAGCCATCTCTGCAGCGCTGCTGTCACCTGACGTCCGCAGGAGGGAAAGCGATATATGCACTTTAACGGAGACAGACATCACCACCGCAGAGGACGTGGTGAAATGCCTAGGGCCAATGAAGACGGCCACGCTCGCCATCTCCGAGGAGGCATCTCCAACTATGTCCATGGTTGCACCACTGCAGTTTCAGCTTCTGAGTCAGATGACATGTACTACTGAAGACTCTTCTGTGATTAAGGAGCTCAAAACAGCAGTTCATAACAATTTGAACTCAAGGTATGTTCATTTAACATGGCTGTGTAGTAGTAGCAGCATTGAAATGCATTAGTCTATAGTTTTTTAATATACTTGTCTGATTTTATTCACATTTTCTTACTTAGAATAGAGCAGTGATTTTAGACTGTACAATTCATACTAGTGTGTTTGCATGACTGTTCCATCTGTATGCATTTACTGTAGGCCTACCCTGCTCTATACAATGGATGCATGTTTAATCTATCTATCTAATCTATCTATCTATTTGTTCCTCTATATAGATATGAAGCCCTGACGGAGACCTTGTGTGTAGCATCATCATTGGATCCACGTTTCAAGACCCTACTATTCCTGTCTGGTGAGGCACGTGATGCTGTCTTCTTGAAATTGACCTCTGAAGCTGCTCATCTGAACCCATCAACTGATGTAAGTTTGCAGATTATATAGTGTGCACATTTGAATATATTTAGACTAGTTTTTTTTAATTGGGCAGCAAAAGACTGAATTCAGGTTAATTTGTGTATTATTTTGTAATATTTTTCTGCATCAGGAAACTACACCAGAGCAAGAAGACACCTCCCATGGTTCAACTGATGTGGCTGTGCCTGCACCAACTCAACCAAAGAGGCAAAAAGACTCATCTGCTCTGATGGCTTTACTGGGGTCAGCCTACACACCACCAGAAACTCCACTACAAAGGAAAACTACTCCCACTGAAAGGGCTGAGGAAGAGGTCGCCACCTACAGGAAAGTACCATCTATTCCTCTTTCTCAAAATCCACTGACATGGTGGCAGGTGCATGCAGGGGATTTTCCTCTTCTGGCAGGCCTAGTAAAGCAGTACCTTGCATACCCGGGACCAGTGTTCCATCTGAGCGAGTCTTCTCAACCGCTGGAGACATTGTTAGTGCTCAAAGGAGCTGCCTCACTCCACAGCACGTAGACCAGCTCCTTTTTCTCCAGAAAAATTACAGAATTCCTGAAGACTAGGACTCTTATCAGTCAATCATAATTTCTTACATAATTTGCTGTTGTTGCTGAGCTACTGTTTTTTTTTGTTTTTGTTTTTTTTTTTTTTTTGGTGGTCATGGTTGGTTAGTTCTGGTCATTATTGTTTTATTCCTGCCATGGGTATGTTACTCAACCAAAAGAGGGCCACCAACTTTTATGGTTAGATTTGGAGACAGTCAAGCATCATTTCTTAAATAATTGACCTACTGAGCTACAGTTGCTGCTGAGCTACTGTTTATTTATTTATTTATTTAAAATTTCTTTGCGGTCATTGTTGTTCTGGTCATTGTTTTAATCCTGCCATGGGTATGTTATTCAACCAAGAGATGGTCACCAAGTTGACAGTTGGTGGCACCAACTGTCAAGGTTACACTCTGAGACTTATCAGTCAAGCATCATTTCTTACACAATTGCTGTGGCTGCTGAACTACTTTTTTTTTTTTTCTTTGTGGTCAGAAACCCTGCCATGGGTATGTTATTCAACTAAAAGAGGGCCACCAAATGTCATGGTTTTGATTTAAATTTCAAATAAAACTTGGATTTTGTTCATTCCAAAATAATTACTTTAAATTCTTGACTCTTCTCTCTGTGTGTCCCTCTTACACATACACAGATACAATCACAAACACATGGGGCTGTTTTGTCTATGAGACAGTTTTTTTTTTAAAGTGACAATCCAGAAATATGTAAATAGATCGAATCGAATCAGATCGAATCGTGGATCGAATCGGATCGTGACCTTATGAATCGGAATCGAATCGATCCTGGAAATTCGGATCGATTCCCAGCCCTAGTTTTAATACAATAGTGATATGAACCAGAGTGAATTTTATCATGATTTACCATTAAATATTTCATTCCTAATATGCATAAACGTTAACCCTCAACAAACCCACACAGAACACGGGTGTGCAAACAGGTCAACATGTTTGTGTCATTTGCATTTATATATATATATAAAAAAGAACGAAAAAAAAAAGGATGTGACAATCAACATGCAAGAATCTGCCTTGGAAAATCTAAATATGACTAAATATCTGATTTACCAGACTATGCATTACATTCAAACTAAACCAGAGCTGTAAAACATATGTGGCTCATCCATCAAAGACAGCATAAATAAAAAAATTATGTTCCAGTGTAACATCTACCGATACAACACTAACGATGTCTCTGTCTGTTCTTTGCGATAGTGCAATCTTGGATTGCTGGAAACCAAAATGAAGACCAGATGATTCCCCCCACTCCCCTTTTCAGCTACATGCCATACTTTGACCATATTCACATGGTCAGCAGTACAGCAGCTAAAAGGTTTGGGTGGTACAAGCCAGTGACTGGTGTTAATAAATGTCAATTCCAAAAAATATAGCTTTGGGAGACAATTTTGAAGTCTGCTGTGAATAATTCCCGGGGGAACATTAAAGAAATCTATCCAACGTCAGAATGCTTTAGAGTACTTCAAAAATCTGGTTGTGTTCAAGCTGTCATAAAAGATGCTTTAAAATGGCATTTTCTGTGCAAATTCTGCTGATGCATTGAGTTTTAATATAAGCTTTATTGCATAGTTGGATTGAAGATCAAAGTCTGCATAAGTTAAAAGTCACATCTTGCAGCCAAATGTCAAACACATACATCATATTGTCATATTATCATATGGTCTTGGCAGAAGACCAAATAGTTTAAACTAAGAGGTTTAAAAAATTTTAAGACATTTGTCTTTGCCATATTGTCAGTATTGGCTGAGCAACCATTTACAACATTTTAGTACCCTAAAATTCAAGCTCACCCAAAACACTATGTGCACCAAACATCCCAAGTTTCCGAATCACCTGCTTGTGTACACTAGATATATGGTGTTTTTTTACATTTGTTCTGAACCCATCACAGAGTAACTAGAGTGTCTGTCCTTCCTGAGCATTCTATTACAAATATCTGTAATAATGTGAATTGTTCAGTTATTTGTGCAAATAGACCATTTAAGAAGTCTGTACTCCAGTATTTCCATCAAATGGAATAGGAGTCATTTGTTATGTTAGGTATCAATAGCTACACTGTTACTGAGGCAATAGCCTGGTCATAATTTTTAATACCCTCAACCAAGCTACAGTCAGGAAAACCACTGCCCAGTCCACAAAAAAAAAAATGCTTTAATAAAACATCTGAACCAAGGTTAACAAATTAGCTTTAGTTTGTTCGGTTAGTCTGTGATGGGAGCATGTTCAGGCTTCATTTGTACTACCCAGGGCACACAGGGTCTTGTTCACACTGTCCGGGATTTAGATGAAGTAAGCCCAGCCAACATCATGACACCCGGAGCTGCACTATTTCAGCTTCAAAAATTACTTGTGCTTAGCACAACAACAAAAAGCCAAGCCAACTGCGGCCCACCTATTATGCGCAGAAGAAACATTTTATCTGTCTTCACTAAACAAGTAAGAAGTAAACTGTTCAATTCTGTTTATTTATATAGCTCCAAATCAGAATGCAAGTCACCTCAAGGCGCTTCACCAGGATAAGGTCTGGTCTTACCAACCCGACTGACAAAGCACATAGGCAACAGCAGTAAGAAAATAAACTCCCTTAGGCATAAAGAAACTTCAAACAGACCAGACTCCAACTAACTACTTATGCCATACTGACAATGACAACAACAAAAATCAAACAAACAAACCACAACAAAGAATTTTAAAACAAATAAAACAAGAACATAACGGTTATAGGCGTTAGGTTAAGGTGCCTTGACATTTGCATGCATTTTGGTTCTGCACTCACGCACGTCGCCATGACAATGCCACCCGCTGTGTGTGTCTCTCTCTCTCTCTCTCTCTCTCTGTATTTGTGATACTTATAAGAGCTTTGTAAAACAGTTGCATGTTTGTTCCTTCTATGAATAGCTGTAAAATTATGTTTATGATAGATTTAACATCGCGTTATAATCGATCAGATGAGCTGCGCTATGATTGCAGTGCACTGACACAATCACTCGCTCTCACATGCAGCGTTTAATTGTTTGCGCAATGTTCACATGAAGTTCACATAATTAATGCATCACAGAGCCGCGAACACATTACAACAGCTTACAACGCGTTTAGTCTCCTGCAGGGCAGAGTGCGTGTGCAAGTGCGCGGATCAAATTTGCGCAAGTGTCAAGGCGCCTTTACAGTCATGTTATACCCCTTCAGTAAGTTAATATCAGGCCCAATACAGACATTACATCGAATCAAGCACATCTCTATACAGAAAGAAGCTTTTGCTGCTGTGGTTTACAGTTTAAGCACTGTGAAGCAAATAGTTTTGTTAAAGTGAAGACTGTCACATTCTCTGACCATCATGTTCTGTGTATTCACTCCTTCCCTCTGATTCGTTCTGACTGAAATGTTTTCTGTGCACCGGGCGGGGGGGGGGGGGGGGGGGGGGGTAAATAAAATGCAGCCAAACTCCAGTGGTGAAGTTAAACTCCACACAGTGCTCTTGCAGTGATAACTGCTCTAAAGAGAACCCATACGGGCAATCTTCACATGCCATTCATCCTGCCCCACACACACAAACTGTCAATCTGCATCGACTTTATATTGGTGTTTTGCTTATTCCTATATGCAGAGGGATGGTTAATTAATAAATAAAATAAAAATCAAACCCTTGAGCATAAAGAGGAAACTAAACTAGCCAACAGACTGGTTTTAGTGCAAATTAAGTGCAGTCTACAAACACATATAATGTAATTATCAATGATAAATTATCCAAAACCTATAGTTTCTGAACGTACAGAATCCAACTGAGAATTTTTTATGCGTTCAAATCTTAAGAAGGCAACTCTGTTCAGAGTGTTTAAGCATTTTAGAAGGTTTCCACACAAAGTGAATAAAGTTGTAAAATGGCAATTTAATTAAATAGCCCCCCACCCCCCCTCCCAAAAAAAAAAAACAAAAAAAAAAAAATCACAAAATAAGTCACCCCAAGGCACTTCACAAGGGCAAGGTCTAACCCTGAAAGGTTGTTTAATGAAACCCATTTGTGGTCGTGCAGAGACAAATTACAATATTGTGTCAATGTACAAATACCTGTGGAGCTGACTATGTGCTGGCGTTAGCATTAGCACACAACGACATTAGCTGTTGTATTTGTCTGTGTGTGTCTCTGTGCTGATGAGGTCTTGAGCAAAGCATGTGAGCACTTGGAGCTGAAATGTTCTTCTGGCCACCCCTGGCTGAGTGACTGAATACAATCAGCCTCTAGTATCTGATGACAGATCTACATGGCTGGGAACAGCACAGTGCATAAGTGCTCTGGCACACAGGCACATGGCGAGGGATGGATACAAACAGTCTTGTTCTGTCGCTGGCTCTGCACTGATAAAGAGCCTGCAACAGGGTAGAGAGAAGCGAGGACAATGAAGCAGTAAAGGGTTGAACACACTGTAGGTGCAAGGTAAGAAGGAGGCAATGGCACAGTGTGAAGCTCTGGATGCGAACTAAATAAGATGTGAACGTCTAGCAGAAGGACACATGGGATACTCACACCTACATTTAATGTTTTATTGTATTAAAATCCTTTGTGTCAGTAATCCAACAACACTTTTATCTTTACTAGTGCTGCATGATTTGATTCATAAATAAACAACATAGTGATTCTTAAGAGAAACATTGTGATTTTGGTAAATGCATGATCTCGTAATGTCAACTCAACCACATGGGTGTACAACCAGTATATTCTGCACACCGGTGCTATACCCAGGTAAATGAGGAGGGTAGAAGCAGGGAGGGTTTACACTGTAAATTTTGTCAGCTCTCAGCCACATTGGGTGCACAAGCCAGTGCATTCGGAGTGAAATTCCCAAGTCTGGATAAATGAGTAGGGATGTGTCAGGAAGGGGCCTCCGGTATAAATTTTGCAAAAACCAAACATACAAGTCACAAATTGAGTTTCCATATTGTTAACGTTTACCTCCAGAGTTTCCATATTGTTAACGTTTACCTTCCACTGGTGCCGATGTCCCACCAGGGCGGCGATGGTGGGACAGAGAAAGTATCCAGAGGCAGCGGGGGAGGGAGGAAAAATAGAAGTATTCATTATTTATTCCAAAAATGTGTATTTTAAACCGAAAGTATATTATTACAATAAACATCCTTTTACAAACACCAAATCTTTATGTGTAAAGTACTTTGCATTGTAGATCTGAAGGAAAGACTTGTTTTGAATGCTATAACTGCTACATCTCATAGACACATTACACTGTAGACATGTGCAAGACTGCAATAAAAGTGTCAGCAAAGTGAATACTGATCCAATTGCTTGCAGCTTAAGTCCCAGCTACTTTTCTGGGTCAGGCTCCAAACTTCTCAACCGCCCCTCGTACCACTATTGCACCACAATGAAATGAAATGCAGTGTGCACAAAGACACAGTCTACATGATTTAATTTGAGTTTCAAGCTGTTGGAACTTGGTAAAACAAATTCTGACATTTTATTTTAAATAAAGTAAAAATAGTTAGCTTGATTTCAGTGCGGCTGCAGTTCAGCAAACACATCTTTATGACATTCAGCCGTATTCCTGCATGTTGGCTAAACAGATAGCAATTCCAACTGGCCTGCGTACTGTCAACAGCAGCCTCTATCCCGGATACTGAGCCCATTATTACATTATCACAAACCACACACAAACACTGCGTGCAGGCTTAATTCATGGGCTTTCTACAAGAGAGACCATGATTCATCTGCTATTTCAAGGAGGTCCTCTTTTTATAAATCCTGCCACAACATTGTGTATTCTCTACTTCTCTGTTCCTGGTTGAGAAGGTTACAAGGGCTAAAAGTAAGCATATACTACTATTAATCATCACCATCATCCTGAACCAGCACTAATTCATATGAGCTTTATAGTATAACTTTGTAAACTATGTAGCTTACACAGTTCTGACCCATTTTTGGGGACATAGAAACAAGACTCATTCCCTCATACATAACTTTTGCAAATAACCACAAGTGACATTTTAAAATATGCCAATTTTTGTTTTTCTCCAGTACTTATTCACTTGTTTTATAAAGCTGATGTAATCGAGCTGCTGTAATTACTCTCACCTTGACAAATTTGTCTGTACTGGTAATAATCTCTTAATTATTCAAATCATAGTTCCCTAAACTGTGGACCATGGACTGAGGGAGAGGTTTTATGGTGTATTACTGGTGCTTTGAACATCACAGAGGAAGTTTTTCAGTTGTCCAATTCCCACCATAATCCATCAAAAAGTACTGACAGACAAAACACCTGCATATTCTTCACAAATGTGTGGATTCGCTACCCATATGCCAACAGCAGAGGCTCTGGGCATAAACCTTGATGAGCAAAGTGGCGGTATGTTACCACCGACAAGCTGCTTTTGACATTCCCAGTGGTCTGATTCTCCCAGGCAGAACAAACCTGAATATTTTAATTTAATCTCCAGAGCACTCATTTAGCCACTCTGTAATCCCAAACTCCTGTGCGTAGTCTGATAATTACCCTTATTGGACACCCATAATGATTAGTTTTGGTTTCACCCAAAGCAGCAGAGGCAGTTTCATAGGGCAGTCACAGTGTCTGCGGACGGGGAAAAACCAATCACGCATGCTGTAGACCAGGTTGTAAATGACAAGAAGGGAAGCATGATTATTATCCACTGTGCACAACCTTTGTTTAACTTTCACTGTTTGGCAGGTGAATTTAAAGATGGCAACGTGGTAGCGGTGGAGGAACTCCTACAGAGTCAACAGCACTCACATTTGTTAAAAGAACAAAAGTCACAGGGGGCATCTGCTGGGAACTAATCTTGGCTCCTTGCTTACTAAAGAAGAAAATGCATGCATCAAGCAATAATTTGGAAAAATTTAGACATGTCACTCGTCACTGAGCTGCTACTCTCATTTCATTTTCCTTTGCATTTCACCCAACATACCCAAACTGCACACAAATTATGGAAAATACCACATACTTTGCAGGCAGTGTAATAATCTCCCACAAAAACATGCACGGCCGCTATTATGAAAAGTTGGCTCACAACTGGTTGTACAAAAGTCCATGACAAAAGTTGGTTTGTTGCACAGAGTGCAGCACAAAACTGGTTGCTGAGGTGGTATAAACTGCAGCTGCCTGGGAGGGCGAGCCTTACTGGAAGTCATCAGTGGGATTTTTTTTTCTCTCCTCCTCTTTCAAGTCTGAAACAGGTCAAGGCAGGTCCCCTCCATCTCCCTTCACTGCCTCAACTGCTCTTTACGAGCCCCACCTGGCAGATTAGTATTCCATCACTACAGCTACCTTTTCTGTTACTGACATGCACACTACTGTATGCTGTTCTGGTGAAGGTGCATAGGTCACATACTATTTAGACTTGGGGCTCACAACCCGCCTCGTTTCCATATGTATGCATCCATCACGTGTGAAAGAGGGCAAACACCAATACATACTTAACAGAACAAGCTTTGCTTGAGGCACTGCATGCAGATTTAGAAGTACCCCAAAATTAATTCACTTAAAAAAAAAAATTATTCCATGTCAATCATGCATAAAGTAACTAGGGATGGGACCGGTACCGGTGTTGGGTTCCGATATGACATAATTCATGAATGGGAAAATACCGATCCAACCCGCGACATTTTCAGATACCGGTGAAGAGCCACTGTGAATCCTCTCAACTGCTGTTGTTTGCTCTCTGCTTGTTTACTGCTGGGTGGGAGGAGGGGGGAGGTTTTCTGAAGACAGGCTGTTTGAGAGAGAGCTCTCTTCCGCAGTGTTCTAGCTGCGGTTCAAACGGCTGTGGTGGGTTCAAATTGTCTGTTCGTCGAGCATGGATTTTCCGAAAAATTAACTGAATTGTTGTTGAAAATGTGTGCTAAAAAGTTAGCCGCTTCACTGTCCCGAAGTTGTAAAACACCAGCTCAGCGTGCAGCCGAGGAGGAGCCACGCAGAGATTCTGTCTGCTGAAAGGGGGGAAAAAAAGTCTCTATTGAAATCCTGCGCGTGAGCATCGTTGGTGATATATTTATTTTACAGTTGAAAGGCTTCGTGTTTCCCAAAAGTTGACGTTTGTGCAGCACAAAAACCGCTGTTTGAGAGAAAGAAAAGAGAGAGACAGAGGAGAGAGAAAGCGAGCGAGAGAGGCAGAGAGAGAGTGCTGTCTTTTCTCTTTAAGTCTATACAAATAAGGCTATAAAAGACTATAAAAAATAAAAATACTTAATTCTTTCTCCAAAACATCAAATCTAGGCTTTCATCTTAGATGCACCTTATGGAAATTGTAGCTGACCTTTCAGGTCTCCTTTTTAAGAAAATCCTCATATAAAAATCAACAATAATGATAAGAATAATATTAAAGTAAACAGAGCTCTGGTATCGGATCGGAAAAGTATGGGTAGATATCCAAATTCAGGTATCGGGATTGGATCGGGAAGTGAAAAATTGTGGATCGGTGCGTCCCTAAAAGTAACCACAGAATACAGGAACGCACTCAACTGGTTTATGGGTACAAGCTCATACACAGCTTCTTCCAGTAGCTGTCAACTTTCTTTATGAACAGTAAAATCAGCCGTGTAGAAAAAGAGCTGGAAGCCACAGGAGATGTGCAAACTTTCACGGCCAAGTTAAAAATCATAATGTTCATCCAGTACTTCACTGAGTGCTTCCCCAATTGACTCTTCCTGGATATGTATTGTCAGTGACATTCCATAAATAAAATATACTGAGTAAACTTGAAGAAAAATTGTGATTTGGTCCAACTAGGTACACTGAAAACTCTGGGGAAGCAGGGTGGTCAAGTGGTCAGTGTGCTAGCTTCCAAAACAGAAGGCTCCCAGTTAAACATCATCATCCATACCCATTCTCCATACGATGTGGAATTGCAGCAGTAAGGGCATGTGATGGAAATCAAAGTGCAGATTCATATTGGATGTGTTGTGGTGACAGGATCTTAAGAACTTACTTCTGGTATCCTGAAAAGTAGCAATAATGGTTACAGAGTCACAGTGCAGAGTGCTCATGCAACCTGCAGCTGTGACATTCCACCAGCCAGCATATCCATTTGAATGCATCCATACTATTGCCATAATTATCATCAACAAGATGCGAACCAGCACTGAATGTGGGCCCTACTTTAGATATTTATCCAAGTTTCAAAAGTACTGGCTAACAAGCAATACACCAGTAAATTGAAGACACTGCAAAACGTACTGTAAAAAGTACTTTGTTGGCACAAATACAAAAAGCTTTTAATAGTTCATTCAACACTCTGAAGGAGCCACTATCCAAAAATCAGGATATCAAAAAATACCTGTTTGAAAAAGTGTTTGCAACTGTTTGTGAAACATAAACCATGTAGTAGGCTCATTTCTGATAATAATTAATAGGTGCAATACAAGAGTCTGTTTGTAGGAGCATAATAGCAGTGATTCAGCTGAGACAGTGGCCTGCGGCAATAATGCAATAAACATACAAAGTAACACATTGGCCTAACATCTACAGTGTCCAAAAGCTGCATCAACACGTTAATGTATAATTTCCCAAGGATATAGAAAGACAGATGTATTGAAATGATCATTTCCCTTATTTTGACGGCGCCCATAATACTTTTACAACACTGCCAAATACACAACATTCTACAACAATATGACTGACATCATTCATTGGTAAATTCGCAACCACAGGATCATTAAATTTAAAGCGGATGTGAAGAAGTTATAGAGTGTCACTACTGGGAAATCTATTTTACTGAAAAAGCAAGTGCAAAGTAATTAATTTTTTTTTTACATGTGCATACCATTTACACAACACCAACCACATTTAACATGCATACAAAGGGATTTAGACATATATCATTAAACAGAAAAAATCTGAATCTTGTGGCAAATGGCCCATTGAGATTGCAAAAGGCCCACTGTGCTCAGCACGAGGGGCCAATGATTCATTCACATTTTTTACCTGCTGAATCCCTGAACAGAGCATGTAATCGTACTGAAAATTTCTGGTACACATGTACCGAATGAATACAGCAACTGCGCATGTAGAAGTGTAGTCCACCCTTTAGCAACAGACTGCATGTTATTTTAGTCCAAGCACACAGTGCAGGCTCTGCTGTTTAGAAAAATGAATGTTTCTGCTTTAATAATTGTGAACAAAGGCAGGTGAATCAGACAAAAGCTATATGCCAGACATGTTCATCTGTGGTTGGGTATGAAGCTGGTTTGCGCCAAGCATCATCATCTGAAGTGAATGCCAGAACAAGGTGAGTGTGGTGCAAACCCAGCTACACTTTGCATTTAAGCAGGCTTTTCCTAACAATTCAGACCTGACTAATAAAGTAAAAAAAAAAAAATTACTTGAGGTGTTTTTTTTTTTTGTTTGTTTGATTTTAATAAACAGCAGACAGGATAAACAACCAAACTCTGTTGTTAAGAGCGCAAACTTTGAATACATGCTGAAAGTAATTGACACCCTTCTCAAAGTTCACCCCTCTAGTTTAATTAAAAATAAAAAAATTACTGCTGTGTTTCTTGTTTTCATTGTACCGAACCGTGAACTCAAACCCACAGCACGTACATTACACATTGTTACACCCCAATTAGGCTTTGCACCAACTTCAAGAAACCACGACTATTAATCTATTTATACAATTCATTCATGGATCATGAATTCTATAAAATTGCCAAAATAGTGAAAAAAGCCTGTCAAAAAATTGAATTTTTTCATATTTGACAACATTATGTAAGATGGTATTCTATAATGACTGACAAAGTTTGATCTGGATTACAGATTTTGTTTGCGATTTAAATTTAACATTGAAAACCCCATTTGATGCATATTTTACATTATATCTTAATCAAACATGCCCCAATCATTCTCATATTTGAAAGTAAGATGCAGACTGGCACTCACTGTCACCTGACAAAGTTTGATCTGGACCTCATCCAGATTGTGGATTTTGTGGACATTTGAATTTAATAGTGAGAAGTCCATTTGGTGTACGTTTGCATTGTATCTCAATCAAAAGTGGCACAATCACTCATTTTTCTGTTATGGATTTACCTACCACACCAAAATTAAATGGAGGTTCTAATTCTATGCCTGTTTGTCTATCATCAGTTATCAGCCAGAAACCAATCACAAATTGTGCATAGCAGAGATAACCAATGTTCTGTGAAAATTATCTGAAAAAGAATTCAAAAATCAAAAAAGTTGGAAAAAAAAAAAAGTTCAAGTGCATGAACTAAATGCATACTCCTGACATTTGATCACATCTAATTTATCTTGTGAAAAGACACTTCTGACAAGAGTTTAACCTTGAAATTTTTTCCAAGGTAAAAATTTGTGGAATTGGAAACCAGTGTTGGCAGAGGTTTTTACTCTATGAGCAGGGTGCCCTAGTTAAAACTTGTTAGACTACCGGAGCTCTTAAATCATTAGTCACAACAGCCATTTGCATAACTTATTCAAACCATCAAAAGGTCAGACCAAAGGCTCCGTTCAAGATATGTTTATGTTCCACTCAATATGCAAACCAGGACAAACCAGTTTTTTTTGCACTCCCAAATCTGAATGCCATTTCTAGAAGGGCACTGCACACTTCTGGTGTCAGAATGAAGCTCTAAACATGATGTTTCAGTTGTTTCGGGTTAGGATTAGGATTTAAGCGTATTTTTTTATGCATTCAAAATGTAAATCTGAAAAATACTGCAACTTCAAGGACCGCAGCTTTGCACACTTTTAGGAGTATGGCACAGTATCAGAAACCTGAACCACTCCAGTTGCAATTTGGCAGTGCAATCACGTTTGAGGGAGGGCACTAAAGGGTTAAAATATGATACTATGATGCAATAATCCTATATCCGGGGAGAGCCTTTGTATGTCTCCATCAGAAACACGGTACTTTCTCTGAGTTTTTGAGCAAATTACACACAAAGTGAAAATGCAAAGAAAAAGTGATGAAGTGGTGGAAAGTGGACGTGTTGCAGTTTGTTTATGACCCCGAGCTTAAACATGTCGAGGGGTTGTGCAGCCAGGAGAATGCAGCTACTCTGTCTAGGTGTGTAGGCTAAAACTTACAGACATGAACTCTCCCATTTGCCTTGTCTTTCCTTCTCCACTGGGAACTGAAAAAAACTGCACTTTTCGTGACTGCTTCTGTGATTGCAGCCAAAAACAAAACAGTACAGTGTGATGCTGTGTTTGTGTTGTGCAACAGCAGACTGTCCATGGAAGTGGTCAAATCCCGCAATATCACGAAGGGCTTCAAACGAAACTGCACTGCCCTATTCCGAAATATTTCCATTTCACATCGTGCTTGAATATCCACAGCATTTTCTGGTTTATATGTGGTCTGTGCAAGAAGGTGTGGGAAAGTGAAAACTTCCAGCACAGGATCCAGATCATGATTGAATTCTGTTACTACGCATGTTTTTGTTGTTGTTTTGGGTGTTCAAAACCATCTGACTGTTTGAAAGGCTTGCCATGTCCACACTTTTTATAACATGCCTGGACATGCATTTCAGAGAAATTACACCCTAACCCTAAGAGAAAGAGAAAGCTGACAAATCAGCTTACAGCCTTGTACTGAATGCAGAAGTTGCAGTCAGTTCTGCAGGACAAAATCTGAGTTTGTTCACATTCTCAAACTCCATGGTATACTCACAGCAACTTTAGCCAGACGGGTTATCAATTAATCACCCAAATTAGTCATCTTGATCAGACTGGATTTATCACTGGGAGGTGCCGTGCATCTGTAAAGTATACACAGCACTCCACTCCCCCTCAAAATTTACTCAAACACCCACAATGATAACATGAAAAATATTTTTTGAAATTTTTGAAAATTTATTAAAAAAAAAAAGAATAAATCACATGTACATAAGAATTCACAGCCTTTACTCAATACTTTGTTGATGCACATTTGGCAGAAATTACAGCCTCAGATCTTCGTGAATATGATGCCATAAGTTATTTGCCCCGATCTTTGGGCACTTTTGCCCATTCCTCTTTGCAGCACCTCTCAAGCTCCATCAGGTTGGATGGGGAGCGTCGGTGCACAGCCATTTTCAGATCTCTCCAGAGATGTTCAATTGGATTCAGGTCTGGGCTCTGCAGTGAAGTAAAGTGGCCCTTCAACAACAAATCCTGAAACTTTTTTTCCATGACATCGGGGCTGCCACTCCTGGTGAGTAGTCTGGGGACCTCACCCAGAAAGTTTTGAAATACTACATGCAATTTGGTGCAATCTGGTACAATTAATAAGCTAAATGCAAGCTATTTCTCAGTCCCATTTTCTTGCTCATTTTAGTAATAAAAAAGCATATTTTCTCATATTGACAAGATGACAGAACTATAATACACTGTCATATGGATTAGAATACGGTGTTATCACTATTTCATAAAAACACATATTTGTATTGGAATGTTACTGTTCTTCTCTACATTTATCTAGACATTTGATTTCAGCAATTTGTGCTTTTATAACAACTGATAGGGCCTTAACATGAACAAAAGTAAAATTGATACAAGTAAAGCTGCAGTCAAATGGGAAACGCAGTAACATGGATTTTACCATCCAGTGCCGACTTTAGCATTCCTGGGATACTGACAATTTATGTGTCCTGCAAAACACACAAACATTTTTCACATCAATATGTAGTTACGAGCATGTTAAATGTTGCAACTCACGGACATTTACAGAGTTGCGCTGAAGCCACTCCTTTATATCTTGGCTGTGTGTTAGGGTCATTGTCCTGCTGAAAGATGAACCGTCAACCCAGTCTGAGGTCAAGAGCGCTCTGGAGCAGGTTTTCATCCAGAATATCTCTGTACATTGCTGCATTCATCTTTCCCTCAAACCTGACTAGTCTTCCAATTCCTGCCACTGAAAAACATCGCCACAGCATGACGCTGCCACCACCATGCTTCACTTGTAGGGATGGTGCCTGGTTTTCTCCAAATATGAAGCCTGGCATTCACGTCAAAGAGTTCAATCATTGCATGATCAGACCAGAGAATTTTTTTCTCATGGTCTGACATCAGGCAAACTCCAGGCAGTCTGCCATCTGCCTTATACTAAGGAGTGGCTTCTATCTGGTCGCTCTACCATACAGGCCTGATTGGTGGACTGCTGCAGAGATGGCTGTCCTTCTGGAAAGTTCTCCTCTCTAAACAGTGTAGGATTGGGTGATATGACCTCATAATAAAATTTCAGATGTTTTCACAAGAAATCTGATTTCCCATTTTTTTCTAGAGATAACTCAAAACAAGTTTTGCTTTTCTTTTCCCCCACTTACCTCCTGGAATGGAAGTGCCAGCTGTTCTTTTGTTTAAAAAAAAAAAAAAAAAAAAAAAAAAAAACAACAACACTTGGGTAAATGATTCCACCACAGTAAGCTGCTTTTTAGGGGGACTTTGGTTGTTGTAGTGGTCTTGTTCCCCTCGTAAAGAGTGGCATTTCTCCCACTCAGCTGGATGCCTCTGTTTTAGTTGTTGGAATAAGTTCGTTGTGCTGTTGCCTATTGCTGCAATGAGCTTTAGACAAACTTTGCAGCGTGCAGTCACTTGTTCTACGTCTGTCGCCGTAAACCCAAACCAGTTCCAATACTATTCCTTTCTTGGGAACAAACTTATCACTCGTTAGTGGCGGCCATGTTGTTACTGTGAAGGAAACAAGAGGGTGGGAGGAGGGGGAGGTATGGAAGCTCCTGTGGGCAAAAGATGCGCCGTAGCAAGAGGAGGAAAAAAGTTTTTTTTTTTTCTCTTTACTGTCCGCAACAAAAAACTCAAATTTAATCGATAAAACGGATGTATTGCCCAGGTATAAAACTGAGGAACACTGGAGCGCTGACAGAGCGACTATTGGGTTCTTGATCATCTCCCTGACTAATGGGGAGAGAGAAAGAAAAAACCTTGTTCGCAGAGGTGAGACGTTTGGCTCCATGATGCTACAGACTGTCTGGACACGCAGATGGATTTGATACACTGAAAAAGTCAGAATACATTCCGTCTGTGAGAAGTGGATAGTGGACATGTCCTCTCACTGGCAAGCTGTCCATGAGGAGGGGATTTGGACATGTCCTCTGAACGTGGAAGTTTAGCCTGACTCTTCTTCCGTGGTTTTGAAGCTTCAATGTCAGCAAAGTAGGGGGACTTTGCTGACATTTGTGGTAGGCTAGGCTGTGTACAGTAGGCTAGGTGTACAGTAGCACAGTGTCATGTAGATTTACATACAGTAGTGGAGTGTTGCATAGTCTTGGTTAAAAACTGCATATTTTCTGAGTCCAGTACTCTACGCCAAAAAAATTAAATATGTTTAATTTCTTGCGACCACCTTGCGTAGCCCTCACCATACTGCTACATAGGGGAGAAAAAAACTCAGCCTAGAGCTGCATAGCTCAGCGTAGTCAATACACTGCAATATGCAACTCTACGTTGGTCTGGTGTGAAAGGGGTTTAAGGATGACCAGTGGAAACAGGAAGCTCCTGACCTTAATTCTGAGCTTCAAGGCAAGAGCTGTGAATACCTATTAGACCTGTTCAAAATGTCAAATGTTTCAAAATCTTTTGGGCTGCATGTTGTTCCTGTTCCACTAATAAAATAAAAGTTCTGTGCCAAATTTTATTGTAATCGGACATTGTTTAGGGGTCCTCCACAAAGCAACAATTTTCCCAAACAAGCAAAAAGGGGGGACGAATTCCAGGAATGTTCTCCTCCTCCTGTGTGTATATAAACTTTTTCACATCATAATTATGGAGTATTGTGTATAGAATTTTGAGGAAAAAAATTTTCATACATTTTGGAATAAGGCTGTAACATAAAATGTGGGAAAAGTGAGGCACTGTGAATACTTTCTGGATGCACTGTACTATGAAGACAATTTACAGCACTTACTAAACATAATATCCCATCAAACAGGACAGAAATCAAAATCAGTGATTATATCCCTAGATGCCCAAAAGGCATTTGACCGGGTTTCATGGCAATATTTGTTTCACACATTAGAACAATTTAAATTCTGCCCTAATGTTGTAAATTGGATACAAATGTTATACTCATCTCAACAGGTGGCTATTAAGGTCAATAGATATAGCTCAATGAGATTCACATTGGAACGGAGATGCAGACAAGGCTGCTCTCCATCACCCATGCTGTTCGCTATTAGCACTGAACCATTGGCCCAGCTTATTAGAGACAATGATAATATAAAAAGGAATTGTAAGAAATAAAGAAGAACACAAAATATCATTATATACTGATGATGTATTATGATATCTAACAAAACCAATATCAACAATATCACAATTAAAGGAATTAATTTTTCTATGGGTATTATTCAGGATATAAAGGTAAACATGGAAAAAACAGAGGCTATGGATATCATTGACAAGATTCTGGAGAATATAAAACTCCAGAGTGGATTTAAATCATCTAAAGAAGGTATTAAATACCTTGTATATATATTCCCCCATCTCTACATAATCTCTATGAAGCAAATTATGGTAAAATTATTCAGTGCATTACTAATGACTTGGGACAATGGTCCATGCTCCCTCCCTCTCTGCTTGGACGTGTTAAAAATATCTGTATGAATGTTTGCCAAGGCTGATTTAATTGGATAAAATAATTTCACATGGTAAAAAAAGCACGCTAGAATTAGACTTAAAACTTTACAGTTATTAGGGATGGGTATCGGGAACCGTTTTTTTTCCGAGTATCGTTAAGAAATGATTCGATCCACTGATATCAATAGCCTTTTTGCTTAATGATTCCCTTACTGGTCCTTCAGAGCAGCCGTTATTTTTGAAGGTGTTTGTCGGGAAAATGATCATTCCTCTACGTTGATTACAGACCCTGCAGCAGCTCTGTAATCAACGTTTCTGCAGCGCGCCTCTACTTTAAAGCGTGAACCAATGAAACAATGCTTCGATCCACTGGCTCATGGTTCTTTGAGTTGCTGCTTTTCAGAAACGGCAAGTCCGCTTCTTAACCCCTCTCAAAGCCATTAAAATATCTTGAGTCACTTTGTGTGTATTAAAGTCACTAACTGGGACTCATGTCTTGATGTAGTCAAGAAACGAGAATCGTCCTCCGTTCCATTGGCACAGCTCCAAACGCTGCACCACTCTGCTGAGACAGAGTCGGGTCGGAATTACTAGCTTCAAAACGAATTGCCACTTTGAATAAAATGACACCGCTTACAAATGTTGTAATACAGACAAGAAACCACAATCGACTAAAATGTTTTGTTTTTTTTCCTCGAAAAAAGACGTGCAGCATTCTTTATAAATTACATCCTGACATGCAGCACAGCCAGTTCTAAGAGCTCAGCTCAGATGTAAGTTTAAGGATCCAGTGACCATTTTCATATTTATTTACTTTAAGACTCAATCAAATGTTGTTCAATTTCAATTCAATCAGCTTATAAAGCGCCAAATCACAACAAAAGCCATCTCAAGGCACCTCACATAGAACACTTCAGCATAAAAAAAAAAAAAAAACAATTAAAAACATTTGTTAGTCCTCGATTTAGACTCCTCCAATATAAGTGGCTCATGAGAACGTATGTGACACCAGAAAAGTTGAACAGGTTTAATCGAAAACATACCTGATGTGTGTGAAATGTAACGATGCTAAAGAAACTTTGTTCCATTGTGTGTGGCAATGTCCCGAGGTTGGACTTTTTTGGGACGAGGTCAAAACAGCCGTAGAGACTATAATCCAAAAGACATTCTAAAAGATACCATATTTTTTTTAGGAGTTTATTCTGAAAAAAAGCAAATGTTAATCAATACGTGTTTCTTACAAGCAAAAAGATCAATTGCTATATACTGGAGAAAGAAAAAAAAAAAAAAAAAAAAAACAGGCCCAAGCTAACACATTGGGTAAAACAAATTCTAGCAGTGTTTCCTCTGGAAAAAATAACTTGTTTTAAAAGAGGGAAGATGTTGCTTTTTAAAAAATCTGGGGACCATTTAAAACTTTGTGGATAATTTAAATATACCAATTGACAATGAAAATGAATGATTAATGTATCACTATAAACCTAGATGCATATAAGATTTATCTAAATGCCTGGATTCATGAGAGTTTGTGAACAGAATGTATAAGTGAGAAGGTTTTCCTTTTTTTTTTTTTTTTTTTTTTTTTTGCATGTTTTGTTCAGGTTCCATGTAATAAGCATAAGAATGTGTTTTTTTTTCTTTTTTTATAAAAGAAAATACTTTATTATTATTATTTCTGAAATGCAGACAGGAGAGTCTGTACTTTTTTC
Organism: Thalassophryne amazonica; assembly: GCF_902500255.1. Lineage (NCBI taxonomy): Eukaryota > Metazoa > Chordata > Actinopteri > Batrachoidiformes > Batrachoididae > Thalassophryne > Thalassophryne amazonica. Next base: position 47,127,148 of record NC_047121.1, read on the forward strand.
ATTGGAAAAAAAAAAAAGGTCAATAAATACATTGTTTTAAAAAAAGGAAATACTTTTTCTGCTCTCAGAGGTCACATGATGTACAGAGCCAGATGACATTCTAAAATGCATGATATGCTACATGTGGACAAAATTAAAGAGAAAGAGAATGTCAAACATTATAAAAGATGTTACGGCTGTATTGAATTAAAAATAAATAATAAAACCCAGAAACAGCAATTTCAGCAGGGCTTACCAATCGGTCGCTATGACTATTGGAAAAATGGGATGCTGGGCTACAGGTCTACGGGTGCCCCCTGCGCTCAATGACTGAGATGTTCATGGATAGCCATGCACCCAATGGACAGCCATCATGGATGTGTGCTTGAATGACCAAGTGCGGGGGGTACATGACGGGCGATTAGTTTAGAGCAGTGGTTTTCAAATTGTGAGCCCCACCCGCCCCCGCCTGGGGAGCGCCAGAGTTCTTTTCGAGAATCGTTAAGAAATGATTCGATCCACCAACATCAATAGGCTTTTGGCTTAACAAATTCCCTTATCGGTCCTTCAGAGCAGCCGCTGTTTTTGAGGGTGTTTATCAGGAAAATGATCATTTCTTCACGTTGATTACAGACTCTGCAGCGGGTCTGTAATCAACTGCTTCTGCAGCGGCTGTTCTTGAACCAACGAAGCAGTGCTCCGACCCACTGCTTCATTGGTTCATTGGTTCATTGCTTCGCTGCTTTTCAGAAGCGGCAAGTCCACTTCTTAACCCCTCTCAAAGCCATTTAAAAATGTCAACTGCTAGTCACTTCTGTGCAGATTAAAGTCACTAACTGGGACTCTTGTCTTGTTGCAGGAAGAAATGAGAATCATCCATTCCGTTCACGCAGCTCCCAACGCTGCGCCGCTCTCTCTGAGTCAAGTTAGAGTCCAGCCGGGAATTAATAACTTCAAGTGAATCACCGTTTTAAATCAAATGACACCTCTTTCCAAACGTACACAGACGACAAACTGCAACAGGACTAAAACATTTTTTCCTCCCAAAATGAGACGTCCTACGTTCCTATGAATTACATTGATGTTGATGTGCAGCGCAGCCGGCTGAGCTCAGCTCAGAGGTATGGAGTGACATTCATGCCATTAATTTGTGAAAGGAAATGCTTTATGAAAAACTAGATTTTGTTTATTTTTATTTATGTCCAGAGATCAAGGATACAGTGACCAATTTTATTTTTATTTACATTCATACTCAATAAAATGTTATTGAGATAGAAAACATGTAAAGCCTACTTTTAGTACACAGAAAATTCACAGGAGGCATGATAAGGGAACCGATAAGGAATTGCATCGATAACAGAATTGATAGATAAATTCTTATGAATACCCATGCCTGTTTGAATCAATATTTATTTACGCTAAAATGTGTTAGTTATGCCAAAGACATTTAAAAACACAGAGATGTTTAAATGTTAAAAAAACCATGAGGTTTAAAATATGACACAAAGGTTAAAAATAGAATAGAAAGTTGCGAGTAGCAGCAAATTTGCCTGGCTCTCTGGTTCAAATTGTCTGTTCATCGAGCATGGATTTTCTGAAAAATGAACTGAATTGTTGCTGAAAAATGTGTCTCAAAAATTAGCGCTTCACTGTACCGAGGCTGTGAAAACGCCAGCTCAGCGTGCAGGCGAGGAGCAGCCGCGCAGAGATTCTGTCCACTGAAGAGAGAGAGAGAAAAAAAAAAAAACCTCTCCATTAAAATCCTGCGCGTGAGCGTCTCTGGTGATATATTTATTTTACAGTTGAAAGGCTTCCTGTTTCCCAAATTTTGAAGTTTGTGCAGCACAAAAACTGCTGTTTGAGAGGAAGAAAAAGAGAGAGAGAGAGAGAGATGAGAGAGAGAGGGAGAGAGAAAGCGAGCGAGACAGAGAGGCAGAGAGAGAGCTGTCTTTTTCTCTTTAAGTCTATAAAAGACTTAAAAATAAAAATACTTAAAGCTTTCTCCAAAACATCAAATCTAGGCTTTCATCTTAGATGCACCTTCTGGAAAATTGTAGCTGACCTTTCGAATATCTGTTCGATATCTGAGGACAGCGAACATTCTGTCTGGTGAAAGGGGAAAAAAAATCTCCATTAAAATCCTGTGCGTGAGGGTCACTGATGTTACACTTATTTTACAGTTGAAAGTCTTCATGTTTCCCCAAAAGTTTGAAGTTTGCGCAGCATAAAAACAGCGAGAGAGAAGAAAAAGAGAGAGGCAGAGGGATAGAGAAAGAGAGAGGGGGAAAGAGACAGGCAGACAGAGAGCTGTCTTTTCTCTTTAAGTCTATAAAAGTCTATAAAAATAAAAGTACTTAATTCTTTCACAAAAACATCAAATCTAGGCTTTCATCTTAGATACACCTTCTGGCAAATTGTAGCTCAACTTTCAGGTCTCCTTTTTAAGAAAATCCTCATGAAATCAACAACAATAACAATAACAATAATAATAATAATAATAATATTAAAACAAACAGAGCTCTGGTATCTGATCGGAAAAGTATCGGCAGATATTCAAATTCAGGTATCAGGATTGGATCAGAAGTGAGAAATTGTGGATCGGTGCACTACTAATTGTGAGTACTGAGTTTTTCTTTTTCTTCCCTCCCGAGAACTTTTACACTAGGTCAAGGTCAGTCATCATCGATATCAGCCAAGACCTTCAACAGGTCAATAAAGTCCAAATTTGGTGGCCTTGTACACAACCTGTGAAATGTTATTCTGCTTATGTGTTTGTCCGTTTTTGTTTTGGGTGTTTTTTTTTTGTGGGGGGGAGCTGCATTGTGATGTGGAAAATGAGATGTGTACAAGTGTACCCAAACACGACATGATGAATCTGAGGTCTTCAACGTGCCCAAAACTCCACAATGGAACCAAATTCCATGATACACGGGCTGGTTGACTTGTATTCTATTGACACCTGGGCGATTCTATGGTAACGGAATTACAATCAGAGCACATTTTTAATGGGGAGCTAAAATATGGCCAGATTTTCCGGTCGTCGTAATTCCATTACCATAGAATCACCCACATGCAGAACAGTGCAGTCTTGGCCAGGATTCATATGAAATTTGTGATTTCTCATCAGAAAGTGACACCAGCTTAACTTTGATCGATGCTGGAGCATTTAATGGATATTTAATAGTTTTTCTACATCACAGCTATCAATCACAGTTTTAATCAGTGCTGTGTTCAAAAGATCGATCCACGATCCGATAATCGATTCACGCTCAAAAAATAAGATATCGATCCAAAAATATGTGGATCGATCTTTTCCAGGTGGCTATAGGGACTATTTTCTTTGACGCGGAAGGAGCAAAATAAAAAGCGGGTGCCGGCTAAACGAAACCGAAACTTAAGAAAGCAAGATGGCCGAAGCTGCAGAGCTAAAATCACCACCTGGAATGAAAGCTGATGTTTGGCAATACTTTGGATTCAAACGTTACGAGGACAAAGACGAACTAGACAGAACAAAAGCAGTGTGCAAACTGTGCCAAATAGAGGTAAAATATAGTGGCAATACCACCAATCTCCGCAACCACTTATCCAGGCACCACGCCGACACAGCTAAACCTGTCGCGAACCAAACAGCACTGGAAAAGGCATTTGGTGTTAAATTTCCCTCGAATTCTAAGCGTGCCTTGAGCATAACCGAGGGTCTCGGAATATTTATTAGTAAAGACCTACGACCCTACAGTGTGGTAGAAAATGCTGGATTCAAACTACTGATCAAGAGACTAGAACCACGCTATGTCCTGCCCAGTCGCAAACATCTGAGCGAAACGGTAATTCCACAAATGTATGCGAAATCAAAAGATACCCTTGCACATTCGCTGAAATCTGCCGAGAGAGTGGCACTGACCTGCGACTGCTGGACCTCCAGAAATACCGTGTCTTACCTGACTATTACGTGCCATCACATTGACGAGGAATGGAGGCTAGCTTCTAGTGTTCTACAGACCAGAGCAGTTGAAACGAGCCACACTGCAAGTAATCTCGCTGATCTGCTCACCGAAGCCATACAGGAGTGGGGAATCACTGACAAAAACCCCGCAATTGTTACGGATAATGCAGCCAAAATTGTGAGAGCGGAGCAATTAATGGGCCATTTTCACATGGGCTGTTTTGCACATCTCATCAACTTGGCATCCCAAGCAGGACTAAAAACTCCTGCTATCGCACGCTTACTGGGGCGGGTAAGGCGAATTGTGGCGTTTTTTCACCGAAGCCCCACTGCGAGCCACACACTAAAAGAGAAGCAGCAGCTCTTTCAATTGCCACAACACAAGCTCATTGTGGACGTCACGACCAGGTGGAACAGCTCCCTGGATATGCTGGGACGTTTCCTCGAGCAGCAGCCAGCCATCTCTGCAGCGCTGCTGTCACCTGACGTCCGCAGGAGGGAAAGCGATATATGCACTTTAACGGAGACAGACATCACCACCGCAGAGGACGTGGTGAAATGCCTAGGGCCAATGAAGACGGCCACGCTCGCCATCTCCGAGGAGGCATCTCCAACTATGTCCATGGTTGCACCACTGCAGTTTCAGCTTCTGAGTCAGATGACATGTACTACTGAAGACTCTTCTGTGATTAAGGAGCTCAAAACAGCAGTTCATAACAATTTGAACTCAAGGTATGTTCATTTAACATGGCTGTGTAGTAGTAGCAGCATTGAAATGCATTAGTCTATAGTTTTTTAATATACTTGTCTTATTTTATTCACATTTTCTTACTTAGAATAGAGCAGTGATTTTAGACTGTACAATTCATACTAGTGTGTTTGCATGACTGTTCCATCTGTATGCATTTACTGTAGGCCTACCCTGCTCTATACAATGGATGCATGTTTAATCTATCTATCTAATCTATCTATCTATTTGTTCCTCTATATAGATATGAAGCCCTGACGGAGACCTTGTGTGTAGCATCATCATTGGATCCACGTTTCAAGACCCTACTATTCCTGTCTGGTGAGGCACGTGATGCTGTCTTCTTGAAATTGACCTCTGAAGCTGCTCATCTGAACCCATCAACTGATGTAAGTTTGCAGATTATATAGTGTGCACATTTGAATATATTTAGACTAGTTTTTTTTTAATTGGGCAGCAAAAGACTGAATTCAGGTTAATTTGTGTATTATTTTGTAATATTTTTCTGCATCAGGAAACTACACCAGAGCAAGAAGACACCTCCCATGGTTCAACTGATGTGGCTGTGCCTGCACCAACTCAACCAAAGAGGCAAAAAGACTCATCTGCTCTGATGGCTTTACTGGGGTCAGCCTACACACCACCAGAAACTCCACTACAAAGGAAAACTACTCCCACTGAAAGGGCTGAGGAAGAGGTCGCCACCTACAGGAAAGTACCATCTATTCCTCTTTCTCAAAATCCACTGACATGGTGGCAGGTGCATGCAGGGGATTTTCCTCTTCTGGCAGGCCTAGTAAAGCAGTACCTTTGCATACCCGGGACCAGTGTTCCATCTGAGCGAGTCTTCTCAACCGCTGGAGACATTGTTAGTGCTCAAAGGAGCTGCCTCACTCCACAGCACGTAGACCAGCTCCTTTTTCTCCAGAAAAATTACAGAATTCCTGAAGACTAGGACTCTTATCAGTCAATCATAATTTCTTACATAATTTGCTGTTGTTGCTGAGCTACTGTTTTTTTTTGTTTTTTTTTTTTTTTTTTTTTGGTGGTCATGGTTGGTTAGTTCTGGTCATTATTGTTTTACTCCTGCCATGGGTATGTTACTCAACCAAAAGAGGGCCACCAACTTTTATGGTTAGATTTGGAGACAGTCAAGCATCATTTCTTAAATAATTGACCTACTGAGCTACAGTTGCTGCTGAGCTACTGTTTTTTTATTTATTTATTTAAAATTTCTTTGCGGTCATTGTTGTTCTGGTCATTGTTTTAATCCTGCCATGGGTATGTTATTCAACCAAGAGATGGTCACCAAGTTGACAGTTGGTGGCACCAACTGTCAAGGTTACACTCTGAGACTTATCAGTCAAGCATCATTTCTTACACAATTGCTGTGGCTGCTGAACTACTTTTTTTTTTTTTTCTTTGTGGTCAGAAACCCTGCCATGGGTATGTTATTCAACTAAAAGAGGGCCACCAAATGTCATGGTTTTGATTTAAATTTCAAATAAAACTTGGATTTTTGTTCATTCCAAAATAATTACTTTAAATTCTTGACTCTTCTCTCTGTGTGTCCCTCTTACACATACACAGATACAATCACAAACACATGGGGCTGTTTTGTCTATGAGACAGTTTTTTTTTTAAAGTGACAATCCAGAAATATGTAAATAGATCGAATCGAATCAGATCGAATCGTGGATCGAATCGGATCGTGACCTTATGAATCGGAATCGAATCGATCCTGGAAATTCGGATCGATTCCCAGCCCTAGTTTTAATACAATAGTGATATGAACCAGAGTGAATTTTATCATGATTTACCATTAAATATTTCATTCCTAATATGCATAAACGTTAACCCTCAACAAACCCACACAGAACACGGGTGTGCAAACAGGTCAACATGTTTGTGTCATTTGCATTTATATATATATATATATATATAAAAAAGAACGAAAAAAAAGGATGTGACAATCAACATGCAAGAATCTGCCTTGGAAAATCTAAATATGACTAAATATCTGATTTACCAGACTATGCATTACATTCAAACTAAAACCAGAGCTGTAAAACATATGTGGCTCATCCATCAAAGACAGCATAAATAAAAAAATTATGTTCCAGTGTAACATCTACCGATACAACACTAACGATGTCTCTGTCTGTTCTTTGCGATAGTGCAATCTTGGATTGCTGGAAACCAAAATGAAGACCAGATGATTCCCCCCACTCCCCTTTTCAGCTACATGCCATACTTTGACCATATTCACATGGTCAGCAGTACAGCAGCTAAAAGGTTTTGGGTGGTACAAGCCAGTGACTGGTGTTAATAAATGTCAATTCCAAAAATATAGCTTTGGGAGACAATTTTGAAGTCTGCTGTGAATAATTCCCGGGGAACATTAAAGAAATCTATCCAACGTCAGAATGCTTTAGAGTACTTCAAAAATCTGGTTGTGTTCAAGCTGTCATAAAAGATGCTTTAAAATGGCATTTTCTGTGCAAATTCTGCTGATGCATTGAGTTTTAATATAAGCTTTATTGCATAGTTGGATTGAAGATCAAAGTCTGCATAAGTTAAAAGTCACATCTTGCAGCCAAAATGTCAAACACATACATCATATTGTCATATTATCATATGGTCTTGGCAGAAGACCAAATAGTTTAAACTAAGAGGTTTAAAAAATTTTAAGACATTTGTCTTTGCCATATTGTCAGTATTGGCTGAGCAACCATTTACAACATTTTAGTACCCTAAAATTCAAGCTCACCCAAAACACTATGTGCACCAAACATCCCAAGTTTCCGAATCACCTGCTTGTGTACACTAGATATATGGTGTTTTTTTACATTTGTTCTGAACCCATCACAGAGTAACTAAGAGTGTCTGTCCTTCCTGAGCATTCTATTACAAATATCTGTAATAATGTGAATTGTTCAGTTATTTGTGCAAATAGACCATTTAAGAAGTCTGTACTCCAGTATTTCCATCAAATGGAATAGGAGTCATTTGTTATGTTAGGTATCAATAGCTACACTGTTACTGAGGCAATAGCCTGGTCATAATTTTTAATACCCTCAACCAAGCTACCAGTCAGGAAAACCACTGCCCAGTCCACAAAAAAAAAATGCTTTAATAAAACATCTGAACCAAGGTTAACAAATTAGCTTTAGTTTGTTCGGTTAGTCTGTGATGGGAGCATGTTCAGGCTTCATTTGTACTACCCAGGGCACACAGGGTCTTGTTCACACTGTCCGGGATTTAGATGAAGTAAGCCCAGCCAACATCATGACACCCGGAGCTGCACTATTTCAGCTTCAAAAATTACTTGTGCTTAGCACAACAACAAAAAAGCCAAGCCAACTGCGGCCCACCTATTATGCGCAGAAACATTTTATCTGTCTTCACTAAACAAGTAAGAAGTAAACTGTTCAATTCTGTTTATTTATATAGCTCCAAATCAGAATGCAAGTCACCTCAAGGCGCTTCACCAGGATAAGGTCTGGTCTTACCAACCCGACTGACGAAGCACATAGGCAACAGCAGTAAGAAAATAAACTCCCTTAGGCATAAAGAAACTTCAAACAGACCAGACTCCAACTAACTACTTATGCCATACTGACAATGACAACAACAAAAATCAAACAAACAAACCACAACAAAGAATTTTAAAACAAATAAAACAAGAACATAACGGTTATAGGCGTTAGGTTAAGGTGCCTTGACATTTGCATGCATTTTGGTTCTGCACTCACGCACGTCGCCATGACAATGCCACCCGCTGTGTGTGTCTCTCTCTCTCTCTCTCTCTCTCTGTATTTGTGATACTTATAAGAGCTTTGTAAAACAGTTGCATGTTTGTTCCTTCTTATGAATAGCTGTAAAATTATGTTTATGATAGATTTAACATCGCGTTATAATCGATCAGATGAGCTGCGCTATGATGCAGTGCACTGACACAATCACTCGCTCTCACATGCAGCGTTTAATTGTTTGCGCAATGTTCACATGACGTTCACATAATTAATGCATCACAGAGCCGCGAACACATTACAACAGCTTACAACGCGTTTAGTCTCCTGCAGGGCAGAGTGCGTGTGCAAGTGCGCGGATCAAATTTGCGCAAGTGTCAAGGCGCCTTTACAGTCATGTTATACCCCTTCAGTAAGTTAATATCAGGCCCAATACAGACATTACATCGAATCAAGCACATCTCTATACAGAAAGAAGCTTTTGCTGCTGTGGTTTACAGTTTAAGCACTGTGAAGCAAACAGTTTTGTTAAAGTGAAGACTGTCACATTCTCTGACCATCATGTTCTGTGTATTCACTCCTTCCCTCCGATTCGTTCTGACTGAAATGTTTTCTGTGCACCGGGCGGGGGGGGGGGGGGGGGGGGGGGGGTAAATAAAATGCAGCCAAACTCCAGTGGTGAAGTTAAACTCCACACAGTGCTCTTGCAGTGATAACTGCTCTAAAGAGAACCCATACGGGCAATCTTCACATGCCATTCATCCTGCCCCACACACACAAACTGTCAATCTGCATCGACTTTATATTGGTTTTGCTTATTCCTATATGCAGAGGGATGGTTAATTAATAAATAAAATAAAAATCAAACCCTTGAGCATAAAGAGGAAAACTAAACTAGCCAACAGACTGGTTTTAGTGCAAATTAAGTGCAGTCTACAAACACATATAATGTAATTATCAATGATAAATTATCCAAAACCTATAGTTTCTGAACGTACAGAATCCAACTGAGAATTTTTTATGCGTTCAAATCTTAAGAAGGCAAACTCTGTTCAGAGTGTTTAAGCATTTTAGAAGGTTTCCACACAAAGTGAATAAAGTTGTAAAATGCAATTTAATTAAATAGCCCCCCACCCCCCCTCCCAAAAAAAAAAACAAAAAAAAAAAAAATCACAAAATAAGTCACCCCAAGGCACTTCACAAGGGCAAGGTCTAACCCTGAAAGGTTGTTTAATGAAACCCATTTTGTGGTCGTGCAGAGACAAAATTACAAATATTGTGTCAATGTACAAATACCTGTGGAGCTGACTATGTGCTGGCGTTAGCATTAGCACACAACGACATTAGCTGTTGTATTTGTCTGTGTGTGTCTCTGTGCTGATGAGGTCTTGAGCAAAGCATGTGAGCACTTGGAGCTGAAATGTTCTTCTGGCCACCCCTGGCTGAGTGACTGAATACAATCAGCCTCTAGTATCTGATGACAGATCTACATGGCTGGGAACAGCACAGTGCATAAGTGCTCTGGCACACAGGCACATGGCGAGGGATGGATACAGTCTTGTTCTGTCGCTGGCTCTGCACTGATAAAGAGCCTGCAACAGGGTAGAGAGAAGCGAGGACAATGAAGCAGTAAAGGGTTGAACACACTGTAGGTGCAAGGTAAGAAGGAGGCAATGGCACAGTGTGAAGCTCTGGATGCGAACTAAATAAGATGTGAACGTCTAGCAGAAGACACATGGGATACTCACACCTACATTTAATGTTTTATTGTATTAAAATCCTTTGTGTCAGTAATCCAACAACACTTTTATCTTTACTAGTGCTGCATGATTTGATTCATAAAATAAAAAACATAGTGATTCTTAAGAGAAACATTGTGATTTTGGTAAATGCATGATCTCGTAATGTCAACTCAACCACATGGGTGTACAACCAGTATATTCTGCACACCGGTGCTATACCCAGGTAAATGAGGAGGGTAGAAGCAGGGAGGGTTTACACTGTAAATTTTGTCAGCTCTCAGCCACATTGGGTGCACAAGCCAGTGCATTCGGAGTGAAATTCCCAAGTCTGGATAAATGAGTAGGGATGTGTCAGGAAGGGCCTCCGGTATAAATTTTGCAAAAACCAAACATACAAGTCACAAATTGAGTTTCCATATTGTTAACGTTTACCTCCAGAGTTTCCATATTGTTAACGTTTACCTCCACTGGTGCCGATGTCCCACCAGGGCGGCGATGGTGGGACAGAGAAAGTATCCAGAGGCAGCGGGAGAGGAGAAAAATTAGAAGTATTCATTATTTATTCCAAAAATGTGTATTTTAAACCGAAAAGTATATTATTACAATAAACATCCTTTTACAAACACCAAATCTTTAGTGTAAAGTACTTTGCATTGTAGATCTGAAGAAAGTACTTGTTTGAATGCTATAACTGCTACATCTCTATAGACACATTACACTGTAGACATGTGCAAGACTGCAATAAAAGTGTCAGCAAAGTGAATACTGATCCAATGCTTGCAGCTTAAGTCCCAGCTACTTTTTCTGGGTCAGGCTCCAAACTTCTCAACCGCCCCTCGTACCACTATTGCACACAATGAAATGAAATGCAGTGTGCACAAAGACACAGTCTACATGATTTAATTTGAGTTTCAAGCTGTTGGAACTTGGTAAAACAAATTCTGACATTTTATTTTAAATAAAGTAAAAATAGTTAGCTTGATTTCAGTGCGGCTGCAGTTCAGCAAACACATCTTTATGACATTCAGCCGTATTCCTGCATGTTGGCTAAACAGATAGCAATTCCAACTGGCCTGCGTACTGTCAACAGCAGCCTCTATCCCGGATACTGAGCCCATTATTACATTATCACAAACCACACACAAACACTGCGTGCAGGCTTAATTCATGGGCTTTCTACAAGAGAGACCATGATTCATCTGCTATTTCAAGGAGGTCCTCTTTTTATAAATCCTGCCACAACATTGTGTATTCTCTACTTCTCTGTTCCTGGTTGAGAAGGTTACAAGGGCTAAAAGTAAGCATATACTACTATTAATCATCACCATCATCCTGAACCAGCACTAATTCATATGAGCTTTTATAGTATAACTTTGTAAACTATGTAGCTTACACAGTTCTGACCCATTTTTGTGGACATAGAAACAAGACTCATTCCCTCATACATAACTTTTGCAAATAACCACAAGTGACATTTTAAAATATGCCAATTTTTGTTTTTCTCCAGTACTTATTCACTTGTTTTATAAAGCTGATGTAATCGAGCTGCTGTAATTACTCTCACCTTGACAAATTTGTCTGTACTGGTAATAATCTCTTAATTATTCAAATCATAGTTCCCTAAACTGTGGACCATGGACTGAGGAGAGGTTTTATGGTGTATTACTGGTGCTTTGAACATCACAGAGGAAGTTTTTCAGTTGTCCAATTCCCACCATAATCCATCAAAAATGTACTGACAGACAAAACACTGCATATTCTTCACAAATGTGTGGATTCGCTACCATATGCCAACAGCAGAGGCTCTGGGCATAAACCTTGATGAGCAAAGTGGCGGTAATGTTACCACCGACAAGCTGCTTTTGACATTCCCAGTGGTCTGATTCTCCCAGGCAGAAAACCTGAATATTTTAATTTAATCTCCAGAGCACTCATTTAGCCACTCTGTAATCCCAAACTCCTGTGCGTAGTCTGATAATTACCCTTATTGGACACCCATAATGATTAGTTTTTGGTTTCACCCAAAGCAGCAGAGGCAGTTTCATAGGGCAGTCACAGTGTCCTGCGGACGGGAAAACCAATCACGCATGCTGTAGACCAGGTTGTAAATGACAAGAAGGAAGCATGATTATTATCCACTGTGCACAACCTTTGTTTAACTTTCACTGTTTGGCAGGTGAATTTAAAGATGGCAACGTGGTAGCGGTGGAGGAACTCCTACAGAGTCAACAGCACTCACATTTGTTTAAAAGAACAAAAGTCACAGGGGGCATCTGCTGGGAACTAATCTTGGCTCCTTGCTTACTAAAGAAGAAAATGCATGCATCAAGCAATAATTTGGAAAAATTTAGACATGTCACTCGTCACTGAGCTGCTACTCTCATTTCATTTTCCCTTTGCATTTCACCCAACATACCCAAACTGCACACAAATTATGGAAAATACCACATACTTTGCAGGCAGTGTAATAATCTCCCACAAAAACATGCACGGCCGCTATTATGAAAAGTTGGCTCACAACTGGTTGTACAAAGTCCATGACAAAAGTTGGTTTGTGCACAGAGTGCAGCACAAAACTGGTTGCTGAGGTGGTATAAACTGCAGCTGCCTGGGAGGGCGAGCCTTACTGGAAAGTCATCAGTGGGATTTTTTTTTCTCTCCCTCTCTTTCAAGTCTGAAACAGGTCAAGGCAGGTCCCCTCCATCTCCTTCACTGCCTCAACTGCTCTTTACGAGCCCCACCTGGCAGATTAGTATTCCATCACTACAGCTACCTTTTCTGTTACTGACATGCACACTACTGTATGCTGTTCTGGTGAAGGTGCATAGGTCACATACTATTTAGACTTGGGGCTCACACACCCGCCTCGTTTCCATATGTATGCATCCATCACGTGTGAAAGAGGGCAAACACCAATACATACTTAACAGAACAAGCTTTGCTTGAGGCACTGCATGCAGATTTAGAAGTACCCAAAATTAATTCACTTAAAAAAAAAAATTATTCCATGTCAATCATGCATAAAGTAACTAGGGATGGGACCGGTACCGGTGTTGGGTTCCGATATGACATAATTCATGAATGGGAAAATACCGATCCAACCCGCGACATTTTCAGATACCGGTGAAGAGCCACTGTGAATCCTCTCAACTGCTGTTGTTTGCTCTCTGCTTGTTTACTGCTGGGTGGGAGGAGGGGGGAGGTTTTCTGAAGACAGGCTGTTTGAGAGAGAGCTCTCTTCCGCAGTGTTCTAGCTGCGGTTCAAACGGCTGTGGTGGGTTCAAATTGTCTGTTCGTCGAGCATGGATTTTCCGAAAAATTAACTGAATTGTTGTTGAAAATGTGTGCTAAAAAGTTAGCCGCTTCACTGTCCCGAAGTTGTAAAACACCAGCTCAGCGTGCAGCCGAGGAGGAGCCACGCAGAGATTCTGTCTGCTGAAAGGGGGGAAAAAAGTCTCTATTGAAATCCTGCGCGTGAGCATCGTTGGTGATATATTTATTTTACAGTTGAAAGGCTTCGTGTTTCCCAAAAGTTTGACGTTTGTGCAGCACAAAAACCGCTGTTTGAGAGAAAGAAAAAGAGAGAGACAGAGGGAGAGAGAAAGCGAGCGAGAGAGGCAGAGAGAGAGTGCTGTCTTTTCTCTTTAAGTCTATACAAATAAGGCTATAAAAGACTATAAAAAATAAAAATACTTAATTCTTTCTCCAAAACATCAAATCTAGGCTTTCATCTTAGATGCACCTTATGGAAAATTGTAGCTGACCTTTCAGGTCTCCTTTTTAAGAAAATCCTCATATAAAAATCAACAATAATGATAAGAATAATATTAAAGTAAACAGAGCTCTGGTATCGGATCGGAAAAGTATGGGTAGATATCCAAATTCAGGTATCGGGATTGGATCGGAAGTGAAAAATTGTGGATCGGTGCGTCCCTAAAAGTAACCACAGAATACAGGAACGCACTCAACTGGTTTATGGGTACAAGCTCATACACAGCTTCTTCCAGTAGCTGTCAACTTTTCTTTATGAACAGTAAAATCAGCCGTGTAGAAAAAGAGCTGGAAGCCACAGGAGATGTGCAAACTTTCACGGCCAAGTTAAAAATCATAATGTTCATCCAGTACTTCACTGAGTGCTTCCCCAACTTGACTCTTCCTGGATATGTATTGTCAGTGACATTCCATAAATAAAATATACTGAGTAAAACTTGAAGAAAATTGTGATTTGGTCCAACTAGGTACACTGAAAACTCTGGGGAAGCAGGGTGGTCAAGTGGTCAGTGTGCTAGCTTCCAAAACAGAAGGCTCCCAGTTAAACATCATCATCCATACCCATTCTCCATACGATGTGGAATTGCAGCAGTAAGGGCATGTGATGGAAATCAAAGTGCAGATTCATATTGGATGTGTTGTGGTGACAGGATCTTAAGAACTTACTTCTGGTATCCTGAAAAGTAGCAATAATGGTTACAGAGTCACAGTGCAGAGTGCTCATGCAACCTGCAGCTGTGACATTCCACCAGCCAGCATATCCATTTGAATGCATCCATACTATTGCCATAATTATCATCAACAAGATGCGAACCAGCACTGAATGTGGGCCCTACTTTAGATATTTATCCAAGTTTCAAAAGTACTGGCTAACAAGCAATACACCAGTAAATTGAAGACACTGCAAAACGTACTGTAAAAAGTACTTTGTTGGCACAAATACAAAAAGCTTTTAATAGTTCATTCAACACTCTGAAGGAGCCACTATCCAAAAATCAGGATATCAAAAATACCTGTTTGAAAAAGTGTTTGCAACTGTTTGTGAAACATAAACCATGTAGTAGGCTCATTTCTGATAATAATTAATAGGTGCAATACAAGAGTCTGTTTGTAGGAGCATAATAGCAGTGATTCAGCTGAGACCGTGGCCTGCGGCAATAATGCAATAAACATACAAAGTAACACATTGGCCTAACATCTACAGTGTCCAAAAGCTGCATCAACACGTTAATGTATAATTTCCCAAGGATATAGAAAGACAGATGTATTGAAATGATCATTTCCCTTATTTTGACGGCGCCCATAATACTTTTACAACACTGCCAAATACACAACATTCTACAACAATATGACTGACATCATTCATTGGTAAATTCGCAACCACAGGATCATTAAATTTAAAGCGGATGTGAAGAAGTTATAGAGTGTCACTACTGGGAAATCTATTTTACTGAAAAAGCAAGTGCAAAGTAATTAATTTTTTTTTTACATGTGCATACCATTTACACAACACCAACCACATTTAACATGCATACAAAGGGATTTAGACATATATCATTAAACAGAAAAAATCTGAATCTTGTGGCAAATGGCCCATTGAGATTGCAAAAGGCCCACTGTGCTCAGCACCGAGGGGCCAATGATTCATTCACATTTTTTACCTGCTGAATCCCTGAACAGAGCATGTAATCGTACTGAAAATTTCTGGTACACATGTACCGAATGAATACAGCAACTGCGCATGTAGAAGTGTAGTCCACCCTTTAGCAACAGACTGCATGTTATTTTAGTCCAAGCACACAGTGCAGGCTCTGCTGTTTAGAAAAATGAATGTTTCTGCTTTAATAATTGTGAACAAAGGCAGGTGAATCAGACAAAAGCTATATGCCAGACATGTTCATCTGTGGTTGGGTATGAAGCTGGTTTGCGCCAAGCATCATCATCTGAAGTGAATGCCAGAACAAGGTGAGTGTGGTGCAAACCCAGCTACACTTTGCATTTAAGCAGGCTTTTCCTAACAATTCAGACCTGACTAATAAAGTAAAAAAAAAAAAAATTACTTGAGGTGTTTTTTTTTTTTGTTTGTTTGATTTTAATAAACAGCAGACAGGATAAACAACCAAACTCTGTTGTTAAGAGCGCAAACTTTGAATACATGCTGAAAGTAATTGACACCCTTCTCAAAGTTCACCCCTCTAGTTTAATTAAAAATAAAAAAAATTACTGCTGTGTTTCTTGTTTTCATTGTACCGAACCGTGAACTCAAACCCACAGCACGTACATTACACATTGTTACACCTCAATTAGGCTTTGCACCAACTTCAAGAAACCACGACTATTAATCTATTTATACAATTCATTCATGGATCATGAATTCTATAAAATTGCCAAAATAGTGAAAAAAGCCTGTCAAAAAATATTGAATTTCTTTCATATTTGACAACATTATGTAAGATGGTATTCTATAATGACTGACAAAGTTTGATCTGGATTACAGATTTTGTTGCGATTTAAATTTAACATTGAAAACCCCATTTGATGCATATTTTACATTATATCTTAATCAAACATGCCCCAATCATTCTCATATTTGAAAGTAAGATGCAGACTGGCACTCACTGTCACCTGACAAAGTTTGATCTGGACCTCATCCAGATTGTGGATTTTGTGGACATTTGAATTTAATAGTGAGAAGTCCATTTGGTGTACGTTTTGCATTGTATCTCAATCAAAAGTGGCACAATCACTCATTTTTCTGTTATGGATTTACCTACCACACCAAAATTAAATGGAGGTTCTAATTCTATGCCTGTTTGTCTATCATCCAGTTATCAGCCAGAAACCAATCACAAATTGTGCATAGCAGAGATAACCAATGTTCTGTGAAAATTATCTGAAAAAGAATTCAAAAATCAAAAAAGTTGAAAAAAAAAAACAGATTCAAGTGCATGAACTAAATGCATACTCCTGACATTTGATCACATCTAATTTATCTTGTGAAAAGACACTTCTGACAAGAGTTTAACCTTGAAATTTTTTCCAAGGTAAAAATTTGTGGAATTGGAAACCAGTGTTGGCAGAGGTTTTTACTCTATGAGCAGGGTGCCCTAGTTAAAACTTGTTAGACTACCGGAGCTCTTAAATCATTAGTCACAACAGCCATTTGCATAACTTATTCAAACCATCAAAAGGTCAGACCAAAGGCTCCGTTCAAGATATGTTTATGTTCCACTCAATATGCAAACCAGGACAAACCAGTTTTTTTTGCACTCCCAAATCTGAATGCCATTTCTAGAAGGGCACTGCACACTTCTGGTGTCAGAATGAAGCTCTAAACATGATGTTTCAGTTGTTTCGGGTTAGGATTAGGATTTAAGCGTATTTTTTTATGCATTCAAAAATGTAAATCTGAAAAATACTGCAACTTCAAGGACCGCAGCTTTGCACACTTTTAGGAGTATGGCACAGTATCAGAAACCTGAACCACTCCAGTTGCAATTTGGCAGTGCAATCACGTTTGAGGGAGGGCACTAAAGGGTTAAAATATGATACATATGATGCAATAATCCTATATCCGGGGAGAGCCTTTGTATGTCTCCATCAGAAACACGGTACTTTCTCTGAGTTTTTGAGCAAATTACACACAAAGTGAAAATGCAAAGAAAAAGTGATGAAGTGGTGGAAAGTGGACATGTGTTGCAGTTTGTTTATGACCCCAAGCTTAAACATGTCGAGGCGGTTGTGCAGCCAGGAGAATGCAGCTACTCTGTCTAGGTGTGTAGGCTAAAACTTACAGACATGAACTCTCCCATTTGCCTTGTCTTTCCTTCTCCACTGGGAACTGAAAAAAACTGCACTTTTCGTGACTGCTTCTGTGATTGCAGCCAAAAACAAAACAGTACAGTGTGATGCTGTGTTTGTGTTGTGCAACAGCAGACTGTCCATGGAAGTGGTCAAATCCCGCAATATCACGAAGGGCTTTAAACGAAACTGCACTGCCCTATTCCGAAATATTTCCATTTCACATCGTGCTTGAATATCCGCAGCATTTTCTGGTTTATATGTGGTCTGTGCAAGAAGGTGTGGGAAAGTGAAAACTTCCAGCACAGGATCCAGATCATGATTGAATTCTGTTACTACGCATGTTTTTGTTGTTGTTTTGGGTGTTCAAAACCATCTGACTGTTTGAAAGGCTTGCCATGTCCACACTTTTTATAACATGCCTGGACATGCATTTCAGAGAAATTACACCCTAACCCTAAGAGAAAGAGAAAGCTGACAAATCAGCTTACAGCCTTGTACTGAATGCAGAAGTTGCAGTCAGTTCTGCAGGACAAAATCTGAGTTTGTTCACATTCTCAAACTCCATGGAACATAGCATATCCTTCTGTGTTGGTAACAAACTACCTGCTTGTCTCAGATCTCATGAATTGGCACAGATTATGTTCAGGGGTACTGTAAATGGTAAATGGACTGCATTTATATAGCGCTTTTCCATCTGCATCAGACACTCAAAGCGCTTTACAATTATGCCTCACACCCAATGTCAGGGTGCTGCCATACAAGGCGCTCGCTACACACCGGGAGCAATAGGGGATTAAAGGCCTTGCCCAACGGCCCTTAGTGATTTTCCAGTCAGGCGGGGATTTGAACCCATGATCTTCAGGACTCAAGCCCAACACCTTAACCACTAGACCATCAACCCATCAAGGTTAAGGGTGTCAAGGGTTAGGGTAGACCAGGTAGTATTAGCATCCGATACCAGCTCATCTACAATGTCAAAAGGTCCACCTGTGCAAGATCAACGCTAATCCCTTAGGAATGGCTAGCAAGTGCAGACCAGAATTGGACCAACTGTGCACGTTCATCCACAAACATCAGAAGAACAACCAGTATGTGGTAGAGACTGGGACACATTTTGAACTAACTGTGCATGCCCAACTCAAAGTGCTGGAAGAAGTCTGAGTGCAGGCTTCCTAGAAACAGGGACCAGTCATGTCGCCCTGCTAATCATCTTGCCCCCACATTCCCCTGCCAAATCTCTCCATCATTGACCAAGTTACCTCTCAGGTGATGATTTTTATTTTTTAAAGAGTTCACTTTTAGACCAGTACAGAGTTTTGTCCAGTTTGGAAAGACTTCAGACATCTGACATGGATGATGAGTATTAATCTTGTGTGGCACAAAAATTGTGTAATTTTATATAATTTATGCTCCTTACATTGTTTTCGTTGTTAAACTACTCAGTGGAGCGACTTGGACATTACGACGTCGGGCGACTTGGTTTAAAAGGTGGGGCAAGGTGGTTTGTAGGGCAACATGACTGGTGACCCTAGAAACAGCCTTTGTCAAATTTCCACCCAGTTTTCAAAGGTGAAAGAGGTCAGTTTTTTTTTTCTGAACCTGACCATCATTTCTGGAAAGGGCTACTGGGTTCCGCACAGAGTGAGGCTCGAAACTGTTCTCAGCTGCCTTGCTGCCTAATAGCAACCAAACAAACATGGTTTAGGGCTAAGTTTAAGATCACAATAAGGGTTTGGGTTTAGTTTGTGTAAAAAAATGTTTAGAAATTTGAACTATATTTATGCTTCCGGACCACAGACTTGCGCACTTCTGGGAGGCTTGCACACTTCTGGAAGTATGACCCAGTGGCACAATTTCAATACAGTTCAATTCCAAATTAGGGAATATTTCAAATTCATATCACACTTTAAGATTTGAATTCTTTTACAACTTAAAAAAGCTCTTACCAACATGTTTTGTTTGCCATTCCATTAACCTGTTTCTTTTTTTCAGTTAAGTATATTACTATACAGTGTAGCTACAAGTCTGACTGATAAGAAAACAAACACTGAGACTTGACTAAAAAGATACTAAAATGAATTTAAAATTCACACTGAAAAGGGAGAGAATGCAGTTTAAAGAGCAAAGAAAAAGTCATGACCACAGAAATATTCCGAACATGTAAAATTGTGTTGAGTCACCGCGTTTAAAACATTTTTAAGCGGGTTTTTTTTTTTATCGCAAACACAAGCAAAGCACAGCTACCAAATATCATAAATGTGAGAAGAAGAAACATTCTTACAGCGGCTTATAATGACCACCTGAGGCTTTGGCTGAAGTCCTGGATGTTTAATTTAAGCTAAAAACACTGTTTTTGTTTTTAATTTAAAAAACAAAACGAACAGAACAGGAGGTTCGAAAAACTTGTCGCTGTTCAGACCGACTCAGGACGCCGCAAACACTGTTCCCGTCATCTCAAACCCGCTCAAAAGTTTAAAAATATACAGCTATATCCAACTTTACCTCAGCCGCTTCACAGATGCAGCAAAACACGTCCGTAAATCCACAGTTCCAGGCGAGCTCGAGTTCACGCAGACGGTGGCCGACACGCAGAGGACAAGTTGAGCCGCATTTTTTTTCTCTCTCTCTCCCGCTCACAGAAGAACCAGCGCGGTGGCGCTTCGGTTTTCCCCCTTTTTTCAGTCGTTGTTGCTTTCCGCTGTGATATTCCCTCCCCAGTCTGCTGCTGAGATCAAACCATCACATTCCAGCGCGTCCTTAACAATGAAAATAGGTGGGTTTTCCTTTTCAGCCGCCGGAGGACCCACCCCTCGGGATGACTCTACCCGGTCTGACCGCAAAGAGAACGCCCTTCCCGGCTGCGAGGTCCCGCCTCTAACCCCCACACAGGCGGGACTGGAACGAATCCAGGGTGAGTTTTCCTCAGGTCTCCCTCTCACAGTGTGCAGGATTTTATCCTTTCACAAGACAGACACGACTCACTCAGCATAGGTAAATATTTGACGGGCTCAAAGTGTCGACCTTTTTAGTAAGCTATTTTTTTTTAAACTACTACTGTATAACAGATCCATTTTTTTAAGAGTTGGTAAAAAAAAAAAAAAATTCTAAAAAAATAATTTAAAAATAAAGCAGGTGATACAAGCTGAAAATATTTTTTAAAACATTTTAATTTAAAATCCAACTTGTTTCTGAAGTGGACTAATGGCCCTTTCCCACTGAATGGTACCTTCTTGACTCAACTCTTCCCACCTTCCTCAGTGTTTCACTAACTAAACACGGTACCTCATCCCTAGTTGTGTTTTTGATATCGCCGCCATCATGGTTCCAAGCCAACTGAGACGATACCAAAAGTTGATGTGAAACCACTGAAGACAATTGTTACAATCGCTTGGTCAAGTCGTAGCAACTTCATCAAGTTGTAGCACTTTTCAAATCAGTAAGCAGGCTCAGTGTGCTACTAGTACACCAGATAACTGTAAGAATTGTTCAAATCCGGTTACAAGCACCAAAATTTGACTCTGTATACCTTTTGGTACATATTGTAGAAAAATAACTTTAGCCATTTCAGTTTTCAATAGGGGGCCAAGGAGGGGTCAATTGAAGAATTGCACAGGGTCAAAATTAAAAAAATGTTCCAATCATATTGATCTGAATCTGATAACAATGATTCCAATGATTCCAAAAAGGTATAGTTTGGACTATCTATAAATGAATGTTCTTGAGTTATGGGGTAAAAACAGCAAGAATGGTGGCAAAGGTCAGTTTCAGTTTGTACAGGGGTCAAAAGTTAAAGTTGCTCCAGTTTTGGTAAAACGTGGTGCAAATTATTGGTTGAACTAATAGGATTAACAAATGGAATAGTTCTGACTGTGTTGAATGTTTAGTCTCCAAAGTAAAGGTTGTTGACATCCATTGGATTCTATGACATGTGACATTTGTTACCCCGTAACATGATAACTAAGCATGACACATGGTGCAAACTATTCCTTTTTAAAATCCTACTAACTCAACCAATAGTTTGCATCATGTTTTACCATAATTGGAGCAACTTTAACTTTTGACCCCTGTACAAACTGAAAGTGATCTTTGTTGCCATCCTTGCTGTTTTTACCCCATAACTCCAGAACATTCAGTCACAGATAGTCCACACTATACCTTTTTGGAATCTTTGTGATCACATAATGTGGTGTAGCTTTCAATATGATTGGAACATTTTTTTTACCCCTATGCAGTTCTTCAATTGACCCCTACTTGACCCCCTATTGAAAATTCAAATGGCTAAAGTTATTTTTCTAAAATATGTACCAAAAGGTATACATAGTCAAACTTTGGTGCTTGTAACCAGATTCGAAGGATTCCTCCGCAAATATTCTCTTATCTGCTGCACTATACAGCCGCTAAGTTTTATTTGTTTGATATTGATGTCAGTTTGTGCTGGTAATTTATTTTAAAATCAGTTAGCATAATAGCAGGTTAGCACTCGTTTAGCGTGACATTATCCCACATGGTAGTTTACTCACTTTTATTTACATTTACCAGAGCTGCCAGGTAACTCTTATCACTGCGTGCTATGACTTGACCAAGTTCATACGAGTTGACCAAGGGGGTACTATGAGTTGTGTGCTACGAGTTGGTGGGCGATGCCACTCACGTGACTATAAGCCAGCTGTACTTTACTATACCACAAAAACTGAACTATTCACTGAGTAGGGTGTGCCACATTCTTCTTTTTTCTCAAAACTAGATACTAACCAATGACCTGAAGCAATCACTGGATGTGTTTGGTACAAGGTCTATTCTCACAATGGGGGTCAAAATCCAACCCCTTGTCCGCATCATGACACCTGGGTAACAGATCAAGTAGGGGATTGCCTGTTGAGGTGAAATACAATGGGGACCTTGTGTGCCTCATAGCTGCTACAATAGCAATGAAGGCCCAACAGGAACCCTGAACACAAGACAGCTAATGGGGCTGTGGTGAAAAAAGTCCTCAATAGCGGATCAGGCATTGGAGATGATGTCTTGTAACCGAATGGCTGTGAAGGTGGATGAAGGCTGTAGCAGGTCCTCAGACCCAGTCATCTGGGATTTCCCAGCCATCGGACCAGGCTAAAAATCTGTCAAGGACAGTATGTTTATTGGCATGCAACGGCATCCCCATATTAAACAAACCCACAGACAGGCATCTAGATCAACCCTGGATGGAAAAAGAAAGGTGAGAGAGCAAGATCCTGACCAGCAAAAGCTTCCTGCAGCAACCACATGCAACATCTGTCAGAAATAATGCATGTCAAGACTAGGCCTGTTCAGTCATCTCCGTGTCCACTATCCCGTACGAGAATTCATCAAGAGACCATCTTACTTGCCACCGAGGTATTGCCACAATGATGATTCTGACAATCCTGGGGAGACTCAGATGAAGAGTACCACTTCCATCATGGGAGACTGTCAGCTGCAACATTTTTTGCCATGTGGCGTGTGTCTCCTAGAATGGTTGAGCATGCATGTGCCTCAATGTTCAGAACTCCAGCAACTGGAGAAAGCAAAAGGGACACCCACATGGCTGTGACAGAGAGATTTTTGCTTTTGAGAGAGGGGTGGGTTGGTGATCACCCAAGCTGATCCCATAGCGTGGTGGATGCAGGGACATGTGGCACCAGTGCATGCTCCCAAATCTGACTTTGCATTATGTGTGTGATGTAAACTTATTCTCTTCAGCCCATTACAGTGCTATGCTAGTTGAGGCACCATGCAACCTGATCAGGCAGCGAAGGGTGGTTGTCATTAACTGGGGTAGCATAGGACCGGATGAGTCAGACAATGACAGTATCTTACTGTAATGTTCATAATGTATGCACACAACCCCTCATACACATAACCCCCTCCACACACACATACACACACAACTCCCTCACATACACAACCCTCTCCCACAAACAACCCCCCCATATGAATGGGCTGTTGCTTAGCAACAGTAACTGCAGCAAACCCCCCCACACACACACACACACACACACAACTGCCCCCCCCCCACACACACACCACAAACACATATAACTCCCCTCCATGCCCCATACACACATTAATCTCCCACACACACAACCCCCCACACTGACTGGCCCGTTGCTAGAAACAGTAACCACAGCAACCCCGACAAAACTCTTCCACACATATGCCCCCTACATTACATGCACACACATGCAAACACCGCCCCAGGGTTTGTGCCAGTTGGTAAAACTGGGGGAGCTATAAGATAGTATTAGTCTTAGAAGATGATTGTGGTGGAAGCTGCAGACACAAGAGGACTGGTTCAGTCCGAGAATGGTGATGGTCATGGAAGTGGTCACGTTACATGAATGGATCAACCAGAGAATGGCGGTGATAGTGGTGAAACTGAGGTTTATCGGACTGGATCAGTCAGACAATGCCGGCAGTAGTGGTGAAACTGGGTTTTGTAGGGCTGGATCAGTCAGAGAATGGCGGCGGTACTGGTGAAACTGGGTTTTGTAGGGCTGGATCAGTCAGAGAATGGCAGCGGTAGTGGTGAAACTGGGTTTTGTAGGACTGGATCAGTCAGAGAAGGCGGCAGTAGTGGTGAAACTGGGTTTTGTAGGACTGGATCAGTCAGAAATGGCGGCAGTAGTGGTGGAAACTGGGTTTTGTAGGACTGGATTAGTCAGAGAAGGGTGGTTGTAGTGGTGAAACTGGGTTTTGTAGGACTGGATCAGTCAGAGAATGGTAGTAGTAGTGGTGTAACTTAGTTTTGTAGGACTGGATCAGTCAGCAAATGGCAGCAGTAGTGGTGAAAGTGGGTTTTGTAGGACTGGATCAGTCAGAGAATGGTGGTAGTAGTGGTGAAAGTGGGTTTTGTAGGACTGGATCAGTCAGAGAATGGTGGTAATAGTGGTGAAACTGGGTTTTGTAGGGCTGGATCAGTCAGAGAATGGCAGCGGTAGTGGTGAAACTGGGTTTTGTAGGACTGGATCAGTCAGAGAATGGCGGCAGTAGTGGTGAAACTGGGTTTTGTAGGACTGGATCAGTCAGAGAATGGCGGCAGTAGTGGTGAAACTGGGTTTTGTAGGACTGGATTAGTCAGAGAAGGGTGGTTGTAGTGGTGAAACTGGGTTTTATTGGACTGGATCAGTCAGAGAATGGTAATATAAGTGGTGTAACTTAGTTTTGTAGGACTGGATCAGTCAGCAAATGGCAGCAGTAGTGGTGAAAGTGGGTTTTGTAGGACTGGATCAGTCAGAGAATGGTGGTAGTAGTGGTGAAAGTGGGTTTTGTAGGACTGGATCAGTCAGAGAATGGTGGTAATAGTGGTGAAACTGGGTTTTGTAGGGCTGGATCAGTCAGAGAATGGTAGTAGGAGTGGTGAAACTCGGTTTTGTAGGACTGGATCTGTCAGAAAATGGTGGTGGTCATGGAATTGGGCGCATTAGATTACTAGATCAGTGTGAGAATGGTAGCATTGGTGAAACTGGGGGTACTATAGGACCAGATCAATCATATCACGGTGGTACTGGCTGGGGGAACTATTAGACTGAATCAGTCAGAGTATGTAGTGGTAGTGAAACTGGGAGTGACAGTTAATGCATTAACTGCATCATAGTGAGCCTTAGAACTTTTCAGCCTACCCTCATATACAACTTGATCAAACACAACGGTGATAGTGATGAGAAACTGAGGCAGCAAACAGTATGTTAAATATTAAAAACCAGTTAGTCAGCAAAGACAATAATCATTCCTGTTTTTCAAAGGCATAAAGTTTAGTGTTGCAATTCAATTCTCAGTAAAACATTTTAATCTGATGTTAAAATGCCAGTGAGCCAATGAGTTATGTGTGGTTCGACCTGCTGTAACCTTTTGTTATATCAACAGGGCTAAACAAAGTATAAATAAAGTTAGGAAAAGAGCCAAATATATCAACTATTAAAAGATAATTGATCAAAGAAATGAGATCCTTTCAGAAGCTGCTGCAAGCCAAAGGTGTACTCAGACATGCCCAGACAGCTTTATTGTTTTCCACCTCAGGAAAGCCGAGTGCAGGGTTACTTGATGAATATGTGTACCTGCATATTTGTGTGTTAAATGATACTCCTGACTCTATACCAGTCAGGTCCATAAGTATTTAGACAGTGACACCACAACTGATTTGAAATAAGACAATCAATGGGTGCTTCACTGATTTTGAGTCATATTCTACATCATATCTGGGCAGCTATTGATGATTTGTGTGTATGTTCACTGTTGACATACAAATGCTCATGCATAATTTTTGTTTTTTTCACCTTGTGACTAATGTGCACCTGGTCGATGTGCAACTTCCTGGTTGAAGCTATAATTGAGAACACACCCACCATTGTTTATCATGCTGAAGAAAGTCAAAGCCGAAATGCGTCTGTGTTCACGCTGCTGTATGCTCTTTCATTAAAATGTCAAACACTATTTGAGAGTACAGATTTTTTCACAGCTTTGTTGTGGAGCAGAGCAGAGAAGGACTTTACTACAAGACAACAAATCAAGTCTGGGCTGGAGTCTTCATGTCCCTTCTAGCTAACTTTAGCTGAAATTTGATATCTTATTTTTAAAGAAAATGTTTCTCTATATAACACCACCACGAATCTGTGTAACTGGTGATGCAACAGATAAAAGTTTCTTTATGCACAATTTCTCCAATCACAGCCACAGAAGATTATAAACACGTCAGAGCAGTCTGGATGTCTTGAAGACTTCCCTCACTTTTCTCATTCTTGGACAGTCAATCATCTTTTGTATTTCTTAATGAATGAAGACCAATATATATTTTGTGTTTTTTGGAAATGTTCATGTATCCATCTCCTTATGTGTCAAGTATTCACAACGCTATAGTTTTATTCCAAAATGGATGAAATTCATTTTTTCCCGCAAAATTCAACACACAATACCCCACATCGACAATGTGAAAAAGTTTTTTTTTATTTTTGCAAATTTATTAATAATAATAAAAAAAAGAGAAATCACATGTACATAAGTATTCACAGCCTTTGTCATGAAGCTCAAAATTGAGCTAAGGTGCATCCCGTTTCCACTGATCATCCTTGAGATGTTTCAACAGCTTAATTGGAGTCCACCTGGTGTAAAGTCAGTTAATTGACCATGATTTGGAAAAACACACACCTGTCTACATGTAAGGTCCCACAGATCACAGTGCATATCAGAGCACAAACCAAGTATGAAGTCAATGGAATTGTCTGCAGACCTCCGAAACAGGATTGTCTCAAGGCACAAATCTGGGGAAAGGTACAGAAACATTTTTACTGCTTTGAAGGACCCATTGAGCACAGTGGCCTCCATCATCCATAAATGGAAGAAGTTCGGATTCACCAGGACTCTTCCTAGAGCTGGCTGCCCATGTAAACTGAGCGATTGTGGTAGAAGGGCCTTAGTCAGGGATGTGACCAAGAACTTGATGGTCATTCTGTCAGAGCTCCAGCATTCCTCTGTGGAGGGAGGAGAACCTTCCAAAAGGACAACCATCTCTGCAGCAATCTACCAATCAGGCCTGTATGGCAGAGTGGCCAGACAGAAGCCACTCCTTAGTAAAAGGCACATGGCAGCCCGCCTGGAGTTTGCCAAAAGGCACCTGAAGGACTCTCAGACCATGAGAAACAAAATTCTCTGGTTGGATGAGACAAAGATTGAACTTACTGGTGTGAATGCCAGGCATCATGTTTGGAGGAAACCAGGCACCATCCCTACAGTGAAGTATGGCGGTGGCAGCATCATGCTGTGAGGATGTTTTTCAGCAGTAGGAACTGGGAGACTAGTCAGGACTGAGGGAAAGCTGAATGCAGCAATGTACAGAGACACCCTGGATGAAAACCTGCTCCAGAGCGCTCTTGACCTCAGACTGGGGCAACGGTTCATCTTTCAGCAGGACAATGACCCTAACCACACAGCAAATATATCAAAGGAGTGACTTCAGGACAACTCAGTGAATGTCCTTGAGTGGCCCAGCCAGAACCCAGACCTGAATCTGATTGAACATCTCTGGAGAGATCTGAAAATGGCTGTGCACCAATGCTCTCCATTAAACCTGATGGAGCTTGAGAGGTGCTGCAAAGAGGAATGGGCAAAACTAGCCAAAGATAGGTGCATCAAGCTTGTGGCATCATATTCAAGAAGACTTGAGGTTGTAATTGCTGTTA
The DNA here is from genome assembly GCF_902500255.1 of Thalassophryne amazonica. Classification (NCBI taxonomy): domain Eukaryota; kingdom Metazoa; phylum Chordata; class Actinopteri; order Batrachoidiformes; family Batrachoididae; genus Thalassophryne; species Thalassophryne amazonica. The sequence continues at coordinate 47,155,077 of NC_047121.1, forward strand.
AAGGTGCATCAGCAAAGTATTAAACAAAGGGTGTGAATACTTACATTAAGTACATGTGATATTAGGGAGGTGATGTTCTAGTGGTTAGGAGTTGGGCTTCAGACCAGAGGATCCTCAGTTCAAAGCACAGCCTGACTGGAAAATCACTAAGGGCCCTTGGGCAAGGTCCTTAATCCCCTAGTTGCTCCTGGTATGTAGTGAAGCACCCTGACATTGGTGTGTGAGTATGTCTGTGTGAATGTAAGGCATAATTGTAAAGCACTTTGAGCTTCTGATGCAGATGGACAAAGTGCTATATAAATGCAGTCCATTTCTCATTTCTTTATGTTTTTATTTTTAATAAATTTGCAAAAAATCCCCCCCCCCCCCCCAAAAAAAACCCTACTTTTTTCATGTTGTCATTATGGTGTGTTGTGAATAGAATTTTGAGGGATGGGGGATGAATTTACTCATTTTGATATGAGGCTGTAACATAACAAAATGTGTAAAACCTGTAGTGCTGTGAATACTTTCCGTATGCACCGTATTGGTTCTGAAAGTGGAGGCACTGTGTATACAAATTGCCATAATTCTTAAATGGTTAATGCGATATTTTTGAGAAACTCCATGAATTAATCCCGAAAATCTGCACTATGAGCACGTCTTGATTGTTTTCTTAACTCCACTGCGGTGGTGTGCAGAGGCACATTTACAAGAATTGTGTCCTTGTCCAAATACATTTGGACCTGGCTGTATTTAATGATGCAGTGTTACACTGCAATGGAAAAGTCGACCTTCAGAACACTCTAAAACAATCAAAAGCCACAAAGCACATAAAGAAGGCATGCTAATGAATGTATTTTAGTTTGATTATGTTCCATCTGTGTGCAGGTCAGCTTGTGCACAGGCTGGTTTTCTGTCATTTGAGGAATGTTCCTGAATGTCTCAAGTGACATTAAATGCAAACACGTGTTATAGACTGTGATTTCACGCATTTAAATAGAGGCTTTCCAGGACACGCTGTACGACACACAGACAAGCAAGGCTCAGGAAGCCAAACATCCTTCCCAATCACAAACATCCTTCACCGGCTGGCAATGTTAAAGCATGTGTTCCAACAGTCACCTGAATGATCATCTCTTTACCAATGCAAATACAGGCTTAACACTGCAGGTATTTTATCTTATCCAAAAGGACTCGCAGTGACCGCAGCAGCAAGCTAATCTCAAAAATTCCTGTGCCGCTCGCAGAGCAGCCAACAGGACATAGTGCAAAGATCAAGCCAATAGTCGCCTGACAACATCCTTTTGTTCTTTGCCAGACCAAAAGAAGGTGATTTTACCCACAGTGCACTGAAGCAATTCTACTTCCTGTCCTCATTATTGCACGGATAAGGATTAATCTGCTTAATTCACTGTCAGAGAGCGCCTTGCCCAGCCTTCAGACAGATGTAACCCTGCTCGATGGAAATGTGGGGCAGCAGAGAAGCATTTGTGTTGCACCATTCGTCATTCACAACACTGTGCAATTCTGCACGCACAAAAATATGCTCTGCAACAACATCCAGTGCAATGCCTTGCTATTATGCACGCTAAGGCCCTCTTTATTATTAATATTAGAACAGTGAATTGTAATTGTTGCAGCCTTAATGTACTGGTTAACAGCTGTGACATTTCTCCAGATATTTGGTGGTGGGGGTGGTGGGGGTGCTACATGTGTCAGCTCATCTCCCGTGATCCTCTCATTCTTGCTGCAGGCAGACATTCTTCAAACCTCCTTCGGCATGCAGTAAATCTGCCTGAGAGACTGACAATCTGTCCAAAACCTTATATTTATTAAACACACCTTTCAGTCAAGAATATAGACAGGGGTGCACACAACACACAACGCCCCATAATGACAATGTGAAAAGTTTTTTTTTTTTTTTTTTGCAAATTTATTAAAAATAAAATTTAAAAAAACTAAGAAATCACATGTACGTAAGTATTCACAACCTTTGCCATGAAGCTCAAAATTGCTCTCAGGTGCATCCTTTTTCCACTGACCATCCTTGAGATATTTCTACAGCTTAACTGGAGTCCACATGGGGTAAATTCAGTTGATTGGACATGATTGGGAAAGGCACACACCTGTCTACATACAAGGGTGGGTAGGATTACTTTGAAAGAATACATGTGGATTACATGTATGCATGTACATACATTTGGATTACTTGTAATCTGATTACTTTTGGATTACATTTCAAAGTAATACTACCCAACCCTGTCTACATATGAGGTCCTACAGTTGACAGTGTATGTCAGAGGACAAACCAAGCATGAAGTCAAAGGAATTATCTGTAGACCTCAGAGACAGGATTGTCTCATGGCACAAATCTGAGGAAGGGTACAGAAACAATACTGCTACTTTGAAGGTCCCATTGAGCACAGTGACCTCCATCATCCGTAAATGGAAGAAATTCAGATCCACCAGGACTCTTCCTAGAGCTGGCCGCCCGTCTAAACTGAGCGATCTTGGGAGAAGGGCCTTAGTCAGGGAGGTGACCAAGAACCCGATGGTCATTGTCAGAGCTCAAGCATTTCTCTGTGGAGAGAGGAGAACCTTCCAGATGGAGAACCATCTCTGCAGCAATCCACCAATCAGGCCTGTATGGTAAAGTGGCCAGACAGAAGCAACTCCTTAGTAAAAGGCACATGGTAGCCCACCTGGAGTTTGCCAAAAGGCACCTGAAGGACTCTCAGACCATGAGAAACAAAATTCTCTGGTGTGATGAGACAAAGATTGAACTTTTTGGTGTGAATGCAGGCGTCATGTTTGGAGGAAAGGTTTCATCTTCAATATCATCAGAGTGAGTTTTTCCTTACCACTGTTGCCTGTGTGTTTGCTTGTTGGGGGTGGGTGGGTAGGTTGGTAAGCTTAGACCTTACTCGTGTGAAGCTCCTCGAGGCAGCTTTGTTGTGACTTGGCGCTGTATAAAGAAAATAAATTGAACTGAATTCAAAATACCTTTGCTCGATTTACCTTGGTGAAAGAAATGTGCCTGCATATTGTTTCTCTTAAGTGACGTTAGTGTGTAGCAAGGTCGACGCAATCGTAAAAATTTCTATTTGGGCATTTTATATATGCAAAGCAAAAGTGCCACAATGCACGATGAGGTGATGGAGCAACTGTAAAAAAGTGTTGATGGGACAGTACAGCACACAGCCAGAACCCTCCGCTCATAAAAGCATTTAGGGCCTGGCAGTGTTCCTTGTGTGTTTCTCTGCACACCTGCAATTGAATGGCGTGACTGTTGAAAGATTCCTCAGGCTGACCTGTGCAGAGGTGCAGAATATTATGGATCACCTGCGCAGATCGGTGTCTGATTGTTATTAAATTTTCTTCCTTGTACAGCTGCACACAGGAATTCATTTGGTTTGAAGGGGGCACAAAAAGTTGAAAAGTGCACTGGCACTACAGAATGGGATTTCTATATTTCATTTGAATGAGTGTTTAATAACATATTATGTTCAAAAACACTGTGCTTTGAAAAAAATCCACATCTTTAAGAAAAATACTCCCATCCAGACAAATTTCACAGTGTTAATCCACACCGAAACTTGTTAAGATGTGCTGCGAGCCACGTTTTTGCACTGTTAGACTGTGTATGCAACCAATGGTACAGCATGTGCAGGGTTCAGCCTCCAAAGTCTGTGCGCTCTTGTTGTGCTGCCAAACCACAGTAAAAGCAAAAACTTTGGGGAGGCTTGTTAACCTTAATGGAGGAGTTGCATTATGGCACCAGGAGAGCAGAATGTGCGTTGAGTTTGTCTAAAAAAAAAAAAAAGAGCCGGAATTAAAACGTTTATACCACAGGAACGGCATCAAACAGTTTTACACACCACAAAAAAGGAAAAAGTGTAGAAAGTAAGTCACATCGTGCTCAATCTGTGGCAAAATCACGCAACCTCCTCCCTGCAATGTTTGAATACAGGAGGACATTTTGTTCTTTTGTTAGCGTCTTCTGACCCCTAGTGGTTACAAAGCGTCACTGCACATCGACATACAATCGGGAAGTTGAAATTATGCAGTAATGCACATAAATTTACGTACACCTGAGCTAAAAACGGTCGAACTCAATGTTTTATCAAACAAGAATGTCTACTTTATTTGATTCAAAAATGATATAAAAGTGGTGCTTGTGGAGTCATGAAGTTGCTGTACCTCAGAGGCAGTTTTTCGCCTGTGTGCTTGCTCTGGGGGTTGGTAAGGTTAGATGTTACTTGTGTGACGCGCCTTGAGGCAACTCTGTTGTGATTTGGCCATACGTATATACATTAAATCAATTGAAATTGCTGTACAGAGGTTTTTGACAACGCCAATATCTTTGCAGGAGAACCAAGGTCCAAGTGTTTAGGGTCCTATTTGCTACCTGTCTCACTGTATGGCTGTGAGACTTGGACATTAACTAGTGACCACTAGCAACAACCGGATGCCTTTGGCAGGAGGTCTCTTTGTAGGATATATATATATATATATATATATATATATATATATATATATATATATATATATATATATATATATATATATACATATGGTAAAGTGGCCAGACAGAAGCAACTCCTTAGTAAAAGGCACATGGTAGCCCACCTGGAGTTTGAGTATATATATATATATATATATATATATATATATATATATATATATATATATATATATATATATATATATATATATATATATATGTATATGTATATATGTGTGTGTGTGTGTGTGTGTGCCCAAATAGCCCTGGGGTGGGTGTGTTTTTTTCTTTCTTTTTTATTTTTTTTATATATCAAAATGAATTTAGAGTTATGGAGGTGAATGTGTTTGGTTGCGCAATGCATGATTTTCCGAAGAAGTCTTAAATTGGTCAACACTTCCTCACTTTTCCGAAGAAGTCTAAAATTGGTCAACACTTCCTCACTGCAATCTTTGAACAAAACCCACCCAGTCCCACCCGCACGTTCAGTGTATCTGCCTGTTTACGCAGCACACACATCCTCACAGACATCGCTGGACCAAAAAAAAAAAAACAAACAAACAAAAAAAAAAAAACAGCCTGGTAAGTCGGCAATCTTTTAGTTGTCTTAGTTATTTAAAAAAAATACACAGATTAAGACCAGATCACCAGCATGTAATAAAACTAATGGGATAAACATATTTTTAGTACTTGTGGTGATTTTAAATGACAGGTATGTTTGTTTCATAGTCGTTTTACTGTAAAATTAAACTGTACAATGTTAAGCATGAGATTAAAAAAAACATTCACCTTTTTTGTTCTTGATCATTTTTCTGTTGTAAATAAAGAACTGAGGCTTTTTAAACTAGGGAATTCAATTAACCACTTTAAAAGAGAAACTTTGGCAAACCAGCATACACCTGTCAACAGCTTTAACGTCAGATTTTTAAAATGTCTTATTCTTAACAGTTTTCTCACTTAATAGGCATCTTACTGCAACATGCTGGTTTGTCCAAAGCAGAAGTATAAGTCCATAAAAATGATTTATGCCTTTATGAATTTCACAATACATCTTCCTTTTGTGTTCTTTCATTTTTACATTATGCAATGAGTTTGAATGCCAACAGGTTTCAACATGCCTCTGCTTTCAGTTTCATGTCGTCACCTTCTGGAATATCTCAGCTAATAGTTTAAAAGAAGTGAAAAAGTCTTCAAGAAGAGGAAACCCGTTGTGAGATCCAACGTCATGGTGAGCTCTCTGCTTCTTTTAGCTTCACATTTTGATTTCCTCTTCCTTCCACAATACTCCGAGATGTCACAAATGTTTGATTATATGTTGAGAAAGATGCACTGTAAAACTCAATGAGTTAGTTGAACTCAAACCATTTAAGGAAACTGATTGCCTTATGAGTTTGCCAACTTAAATAAAATAATTTAAAAAAATGTAATTGTTAAAGTTTAAGCAACTTAACAATTTATAGTTAATTAAACTTATGTAAATCTAGTTTATGTTTTTCAATTAAAAAAGTGCCAAATAAATTTCTACCTAAAAAAAAAATTGCATTATATTTTGGATTAAATTTTTTGATGCATTTTTAGTTTACTTGTTGACAATAATCCGCTTTCTAAAAAACAAAACAAACAAACAAAAACAAACAAACAAACAAAGAAAATCTAAAAGGACTACAACAGAATGAAAAATGCTAAATGGTAGCCCATGAACAGAACTTGCAGTTTTTCATAATGGTATAAATGTAGCGGCTGCACTCTGCGTTGTGTTGTTATGACTCTCCTCGGGACATGAACTCTCAATTTCTGGCATGGAATTAGGACTCTAACCAGAAGGCTAAAACCCAGGGCTCTGACCTTGTGACCAGAGAATTCTTTTCAGCTGTTGGGAGTGAGGTTTACTAACTACATATGCACAGTGACACCTGCTGGCCTCGGTTACATAAACTCAATAATTAAAATGAGTGAATGGAATGCACTGGAAATGCGTCACCAACACTTAAATGCCCCAAAACTTTAAATGCTCTTAAAGGAACGGAGTTGTTATGACAACAATTCATTTTTGAGTTAGTTTAATTAATGGAAATAAGTGACTGTAACTTTTTTCAAAGTTTGAGTTATATTAAATTAATTATTGTATTAAAATGGAGTGTTCGGTTTAACAGTGTGAAAATGAAAATAAATGTCTTTATAGTAATTCTGGATGGCAGGACATGATGGCTTTTAACGTCGTAAATTAGTTGTTGCATGTTTGAAAATGTAAATTATTATTTAGAAACATCAAATGGGATCCAGAACAAGTCATCTGATTTCGTGCAGAACTTTTAAAAGTTTGTAAAAACAACAACAACAACACTAATAAGCTCATTCAAAAACACTGAAAATTAATATTTTAATCCTTCTTATTCCTTTATTTGCTTGTTTTCTTGGTCATTTTGTCTTTTAACTGTACTTTTACTTTGTTAAAATTCTATTTTAATGTTGCTTTTAATGTCTATTTTAATATACTGTTTTGATTTTAATGAGATAGCACCGCTCACTTCTCACTGCATAGCTGTTGATTTTATTTAAGACAGTGAAGAACGTGGTTGGACGACAATCCAGATATGTCTGGGTTCTCTCACACAGAGAGCTGTTAAAATTGTTAAAAGGCTTAAAGTGCCCTTGCTTGTGCTTCATGTGGAGGATGGTCTCCTACAATTTATCAGATAAATGAATAGTATTTAATCAAGGTTTTAGAAGTATTTGTTTGTGGCGTTACCAGTCATACCTTCAGCAAGAAGGTCACTCATTCGCTTTCCACCTGGGGCCTTTCGGAGTTCGCCTGAGTTCCCTCCAGGTGCTCCGGCTTCCTCCCACATCCAAACAAATGCAGATTAGGTGAATTGGAAACTTTAAATTTAAGTTTGTTTGCCCCCTCCTTGAATGGTACGTTCCATCTTTCACCTCATAAAATAGTTATACCATTGGAACTCATAAACATTCATTATTTGTATACTCTAACATTTTCTCCCACGAAGCTTTTGAGGATCTTCTGGAGTTTTAATGAGTTGCATTTAAAACTTGGCCATTGTGAAGCTCTTTTGTACTGTCTTTGATTGGGGGACCTCATAAATAAGTTTGAGTTCATGAAGCTTATTCGAAGACTGATTAATATGTTTTGTCTTTTATGTCCTGTAGACAGACATGACACCTTCAAACACCAGTGCCACCTTTATGGACTCCGAGTTTCGTTATCTGCTCTTCCCAGCAGCCTATGGCATCATTTTCGTCCTGGGTTTCTTTGGAAATATCTATGTGCTGTTTGTCCTCCACTCTCTCCGCCAAGCCAAGGCCATGGGAGAAATTCGCATCTACATGGCCAACTTGACTATTGCTGATCTCCTGTTTGTGTGTATTCTACCTTTCTTGATTAGCTATTACAGCAACCATGGTGACTGGATCTACTCTGACTTCATGTGTCGGCTGACCGGCTCGATGTTCTTCATCAACACCTACTGCTCCATTCTCTTCCTTGGAGCCATCAGTGTCAACCGCTACTGGGCGGTCACCCGCCCACTTGATGCTGCCTCATCAGACCACAGGCATCGTGGAATCATCGTGTCCACTGTGATCTGGATGACGACTGTCGCGATGGTGATTCAGTATTTAATATCTCCAGGGACTCGTGTTGATGAGAATAATGTAAGGCGCTGTTTTGAGGGCTACCAAAATCAAACCAACTTGGAGAAGCAGAGCGTGGCAGTCACACATTTTGCAATCATTGGAATGTTTTTTGTTGTGTTTTTCCTCGTTGTGGTGTGCAACGTTCTTATAGTTCAAGCTTTACTTTCTCAACCTTCTCCTCAGTCAGAACGTGCAACTTTCAGATCAGCAACAGTCATATCAGGAAAGAGCATATCTTCCTCACCCAACCGACCCAGAGGGGTGAAACGGAGGGCCATCCAGATGTTATTTGCAGTGGTGGGAGTGTTTGTCGTGTGTTTCCTACCTCACCACATAATCCAAGGCCTCTGGACTTTGGCCGTGTTGAATATCAGAGATGGTTGGGGTAGTGTGGACTGGGACCAGAACACTCGGCAGGCACTCAATGATCTGCACCAGATTACTTTGGTACTCATGGGTCTCAACTGCATTTTGGATCCCATAGTTTATTGCTTCGCCACAAGGAAGTTTAGAAGGTTCATCATGGGTCACTTCAAGAAGATAGCAAAAGGTGAAACATGTTCTCACACGGTCACCTCACAGCTATCCATGGATAGCAGAAACCACAGCCAGAGGCTCCAGAGTGAGTACCAACAACCTGAACTTAATTAATAGAAATAATATTGATGACTATTTTGTAATACTTGGAAAAAATAAATACGCAGAAAAAAATAGAATTGTTGTACCAACTTAATAAAATGCTTGAATTTGTAATACTCAGATGAATTAGGTTGATCCAAATTAATATTTACACCAACTTTTTAACATAAATTGGACAAAGCTAATTTATTTGAATGCTGCAAATGTAAGCAACTCAGTTACGTTTTCTCTTTTTGTCCAGTGTATTTCTGTGAAATATTTTCACTCTTGCTTGAAGATAGTTTTATTGAGTATCAAGAGACATTTCAACATTTCAGCCCATGGCTGGAAAAACTAGTGCACTGATCTCCATGAAAGGCATTGTTTATACAGACAGACAAGTCAAATTTCACGTATGACTGGACGGTCAAGCGGCTAGTGTACTTGATTCTTGAGTGGAACCTTCCTGTTTCAATAGAACCACTGCCCATTCTCCATATATTGTGGATTTGTATCAAGAAGTGCATCCGGTGTAAAACTTGTGCTAAATCAACATGCAGATTTGGCAGAAGAGCACTTTCTTTTCTATGTGTTTTTGAATATACAATATTTTTTGGTAAATGCAGTTGTTTTGAAGTATTTGTACAGTAATATGGCTCTGTGTCTATGGTCTCATAATGATTGTTCTGCCTTGGTGGAGGTACTGTCCTGACCTTTCTATGTGTTTTTGTATAGTTTTGCCAGTATTGTTGGGGTCATTTTGTAGTTGTCTCTGCACTGTAACAGTGTTCTTTTTTGGCACTCTAACACATCGCCTTGAAATTTAATTTCCGAATGAGAGCAGCAGTTTGAGTTGCAGCAGTCCTGCTCTTCCTGTGTGAAGTGCAACGAGGAAAGCAGAAGTGTTGCAACCACAAGTAGCCACACAAGGATGTTTTCACCAAATTCTGCTGTTTGTGTTCTTATAAAATTATGAACTGTGAAGATTTCATAGTGCAAATTTCAAAAACATTGGTGTTGTCATGGAAAAAAGTTAAATTTTACTGAACCTAACTACCGCCTTTTTATAGTTAGGGTGTAGGCTGAGAGTGAAGAATATACTCAGGAGTTTTCTCTGTCATGCCAGAAATTATACCAGTAAAAAATGTACTGATTAGATTTCACTTTTCAGGGAAGATTTCTTTCTTTTTTCTTTTTTTTTTTGTACAGTTTATGGTGCATATTGTAAAACCAGTGAACAGATGAAGTAATGTATTTTATCTTCTGGCTTTTGACATTGTGACAATGAATATATATCTATATCTTGTGGATAAAAAATAAATAAATACAAGCAAATAAACAATAACCTCAGTATGGTTTCAATCTGTTCCAACAAACCCCCTCACTCCCCTATTTTTATTATTGTACACCAGGTCATAGTACCCTTGGCCATGAAGACAGTAAGGGCTCCTAACATTTGACGCCATTGACATTGACCTTCACCAAAATGATTGACCTTTGGCTGCTCTTGCCAGTTCAGTTCTGGAATTCACTCAAGTGTGTGCCAAATTTACTCCAAATCAGGTTGATTATCAAATTCCTTGACCTTGAATCTTTTAAGGGGGTGTTCTGGGTCTGCCTTCACTGATATACCATGTGGCAAAAATCAGCAAAAGGATCTGGGAGGAGTTGGCCAACAAGTGGACAGACAGACAAGACATTGGCCCCAATGATTGGCTTTTACCAAATCTGACCTTGCTGGGTAATTCTAGATGCTCCCCCACCCAACACACACTCCATAAGGGTGTCATGTTTCCTGCAATTCAGAGTGAAAAGCTTAATGTTTGACCTTTTACCCCAGCGACTGACCAAAGTTTGATCTTGCCCTGGAAAGTCTGCAGTCCGCCTACGTATTTGTGCCACATTTCTTGGATAACTAGGTGAAAAATCTAAATTTTTACCTTTGATCCCAATGAACTTCACCTTTGCCAAAACATGTCCTTTAAGGGCAAATCTGGCATGGACAGTCATCCACATATCAAGTTTGGTGGAAACTGTCCAAAGGATCTGTGAGAAGTCGGGGAACAATCAGATAAATGTTACCTAATATGTGGTATGATGTGATATGTTGAATGTGCAAACTTACCAAATGGCATTACAAAAACTGTACTGCATTGCACACAAAAGGAGGCTTTTGAGCAAAAAAAGAAAAAAAATAAAGAGGAAAAAAAAAAAAGAAACAGCTTTGTGAAGCCGCTGATCTTCTGATCGTTCTCGGCAGACCCAGCAGGAGACCGGATGGAATCAGCAAAGCTGCCGCTGGTGTGCAAGCCCTTTCAGTTTTCAAGCGAATTTCTCCCAGGGGCGGTTCTAGACCAATTTTACTGTGGGGGCCTGGCTGGGACCAGGGTATGTCAGAACGGGCACATTCAACCCAGGGCAAAAAATACAAAGATTTGAAATTTTATTAATTTTTATTTTCATAAAGCTAGTGATTAACCATTGTAACCAAAGTGAATGGTTCAAAATACCAGATTTGAGACACACACACACACACACACACACATATATATATATATATATATATATATATATATATACACACATTTTACAGACTGTATTGACTTGAGAAAATAATCAGCAGATGAATTAATAATGAAAATAATTTTTAGGTGCAGCCTTTAGGTTCAGTTTGTCAGTCCAAAATTATATAAATACATTGACTGCTCTACTATTACAGCAACTGTAATAGTTGGTTTTGGTGATTGGTTTTGGTGATTTCTGGCAAATCGATCAACAAATGAATCAAGACTCAATACCTTTGCTCTCCTTAATCTCTTATTGTTCATGGTGGATCTAAGGCATTTTTTCACAAGTTTTAACTTAGAAAAACTCAGTTTACAAGAACCAGAACTCACTGGGATCACAACTGCTATTTTACAGCCTCAGTGGTTGCAGAGGCAAAAACATGGAGGTTGGAGGAGTTTGGAGAGGTCATGGAGGATGACTTTCTGTCAGATTCAAAGCCGTTCTGACAAACTATGGGACAACTCAGGAAATGGGGGCAGTTCTTAACCCAAGCTGTTTTCAGCCAGGGTGGAGAGCTGCCGACCTGGACTGGGGGAGCTTATGGGGTGGAAAGTGACACTTTGTGGATCTCCTGTGTTGTGACCATTTTGTGGTTGTGTCTCTACCCCAACAGTAGAGAAGCTTGAATCTTCGACTGGACTGGGTTGCTTGACGCGAGGACGTTTCGCGCCAGAGCAAGAATTTTAGCTGAGGAAGCTTCTGCGATTTGAAGCAACCCAGTCCAGTTGAAGATTCAAGCTTCGCTACTATGGAAACCACCTGGACAACTGAGAGCTTTCACAGAAACATCTCTACCCCAACAGTGTTCATTTTGACCTCACACATTGCCTTGACATTTAATTTCCGAGTGAGAGCAGCGGTTCGAGTTGCAGCAGTCGCTCTCTTCCTGTGTGAAGTACAAGAAGAAAAGCAGAAGTGTTGCAAGCAGAAGTAAACACAAGGACGCTTTCACCAAATTCTGCGGATGTTAATAATAAATGATTAACCGTTAAGACTTTATAGCAGAAATTAGAAAGTATTTTTGTCGTTGTGGAAAATATGAAATGATACTGAACCTAATGACCTCTTTTTTGTGGTTAGGGTGCACTGAAAAAGAGAATAGTTGAACCAACTTAAAAAAGCATTACAAATGGTAAAACCTGAATGAATTAAGTTGTTTGTAAGTTAGAGGTGATCTAACTTGCTAACTTAAGTTGAAACAACTTTAAGTCATTCAGGTTTAGCAATTGTAACACTTTTTGAAGTTGGTTCTTTTTTCAGTGTGTAGTGTGATTGTGATTGGTTTGTTTTAGCTTTGCTTGGCCACATTATAGTCACAGTACTGTGGCCAGTGTTACACACTGGCATTGATATTGCTACAGATACTCTGTCTACATCCTGTGGTCACAAAACCCAACTATGATAGTACCCATGGGCATGAAGACAGTAAGGACTACAATAATGTAACATTCAACCCCAGTCATCATGACCTACCACCCATATGATTGACCTCTATCCGACCTTGCTAGGGCAGTTCTGGAATCCACTGAAGTGTGTGCCACATTTGGTCCAAATTGGTTTGAAAATCAAATTCCTTGACCTTTCCAAAAAAGAAGACCTTTTCTAGGCCAACCTTCACATCCAAATGTTGACATTTGATCCCACTGAACTTGACAAATGTATGATGTGATATTTATATTTTGTATGTGCAAAATACCAAAAGGTATTTTTTAATCGAATTGATCAGCTATTTGTACTGCATTGCATGCAAAACGAGACTTTTATGTACTGCATATTTTGATCCATGCAACATTTATTTAAAATATTTACACACCATTATAAAGGAATATGAGAGTAATTGTGTGTATTTTTTTCTGTAGATGAATTTGTTTAACATAAGCTATTGTTGTTGTTACTAAAATCAGTTTTAGACATGAACAGGCAGACAGGCGGCTGTCTCTAATCAAACAGAAAATTACAGCAAATATAAAAAATATCTTTTTATTAAAATGCGCACTCAGAGAGAACAATGATTGCTATTATTTATTGGGAAAATATTCACAGAAGGGAACTTCATTCAGTCATTTAAAACAAACTAGAACTACTTTGCTGCAGATTGAACTAAAACAAAAAGAATGATATCAAATACAGTTTTGTGTATTGAGAGTTGTGTTTGTATGAAGGTAATCCTGAGGTCTGACACATTAATCAACATTGCTGCATATGTAACAATTATTAAGCAGACGGGCAGTTTTCTTCGTTTTCTCTGCCGGTGAGCAAAATGCTTTTTTTTTTTTTCTATGGGAGAGTTGAGTACTCATTCTCAGCCATACTGAATGGATCCAGATCTGTGTAGGATTCATTGTAATTCATGTACACTCCGTCACATTCCACTGTCTTTCGACTGTCCCTGATGCAATGACAAATCATGTATAGTGTGTGAATAAAATGGAAAAAACCCAAAAAACCAACAACATGAAAGCACAAGTAAAGTGTGTATTTTTGGCACTTATACCAGACTTACTTTGGTGGAAGTTCACCTTCTTTGGAACCTTTATGCAAATGGAGACATTAAAATTATTATAATATAAGACTGCGGTTCTGCATATTATCTAATGTTGTTTTTAGCTTTACCTGGGATTTGGGAGGTGGTTTGACCCTCGTAGACCTTTGTCCAAAGGAGGTAAAACAGGCCGGCAAGGAGAATAATCAAATCCAGGAGAGACAAGGCAAACGCTGCTTTTCCCAGCTTCTCACCCACTGTTGGAATGGAAGGAAACAGCAGAGCTGAGTGCCTGTAGTCAGACCTGTAGCTGTGGGTCTTGGTCATGCTCAGTCTGAAGGTGTCACCTTCATGTGGACCCATCATCCACAAGGAGAGAAGGAAGGGTCTGGTGTGCTGCATGCTGGGCAGTGATCAGGGGTGTAAGCTCACATGGATCGACACTGTTATGGTACTTGACTGTTGGAACATGGAATGTCACCTCTTTGGTGGGGAAGGAGCCCAAGCTCGTCCAGGAGGTTAAGTGACACCAACTTGAGATAGTTCCACACACAGTCTGGGCTCGAGAACCAGACACCTTGATAGGTGCAAGACTCTTTCCCTGGAGTTGTCCAGGGTGAGAGGCACCAGGAAGGTGTGGAGATACTCAGACATTCCCAGCAGAACAGAAGGGCTGCCTCAATGCAACTTTGTTTTGCAGAGAGAACTCTGACTGTTGTTGTTTGTGCAGATGCACCAAACAGCAGGTTGTTGTACCAACTTTCTTGGAGACACTAGGTGGGATCCTGGGAAAGGTTCCTGCTGGGGACTCCATAATTCCACTGGGGGACTTCAGTACTAACATGGGCAATGATGGCAAAACCTGTAGTTGCATGATTGGGAGGAATGGCCCACCAAGTGGTGTATTGTTGCTGGCGCTCTCACCAGTCGATTTGCGCTTATTTACCAGCTGATTTACATTCCTGTCCTTACCTATGTTCATGAGGTTTTGCACACACAAGTGAACTGGGAAGAGGCCTGGGGAACACCCAGGACATGTTGTAAAGATTACATCTCCCAGATGGCTAGGGGATGCCTCTGGATTCCCAAACAGGACATAGAGCACCTGGCGAACCATAGGAAAGTATGGGATGAGCTGCTTAATGTGCTGCCACACCACAACTCGAAACCAGATGAGCATCAGAATATTAATAGAAAAAGTCACGACTAGGCTTATGATACAAATATTCCTTTAAGTTAGTAAGAGTACAAGTGGCAGTCAAAAAGGAAGACATGTGAGGCTCTCAGATGTGTGTGTGTGTGTGTGTGTGTGTGTGTGTGTGTGTGTGTGTGTGTGTGTGTGTGTGTGTGTGTGTGTGTGTGTGTGTATATATATATATATATATATATATATATATATATATATATATATATGCAGAAAGGTCACATGGTTAATCACCTGTGTAACTAGTAGAAAAACAACTAAGTTGCCCATAAGGGGAAGGACACAACTGTAAGTTGATTTTTGTCTGTCAGCCCATCTTATTTTCACCAAACGTTAACTTCTCAAATGAATAAACAGGTTTTGTTGCCTTCTATGAGTGATGTGAGTGTTTTGGGGCTTCTGATACATTTCTGTCCTTGTGCACTTCCGGTTTTATTTTGTGATCTTCTGTTCCTAGTGTGTTTCTGTAGCTTTCTTCCTGTGTCTCTCCTCAGCTGTTTTTCATTGGTCATTTCCCTCACCTGTCTCTTCTTTGTGATTATCTTCACTGTGTATTTAAATCCTTTCAGGCCTCACCTGAATGTTGTAATTTTGTTCCCTTCTCACCATTATTTTCCAGTGTTATTTCCCCTTGTGACTTATATCCTGATTGTTCACTGTGTTTTGACCTCAAGCTCTATTTGTTTTTTCTTAAATCTTCTACCTGCTAGTTCCCTTACAAACACTGTTGCTTGTCTGCTGAATTTCTGTGTACAAACCTCTGCACTATACCCCTTTTTTTTTATAATAAAGACTGTTGTTTTTATTCTTTGTTTTGTTTTGTTTTTTTAAATACGCAAATCCATCTTTGTCTTTTCTGATTCCGGTGTTGGGATCTTTGAATATTGTCACACCCGTGACAGATATGGGGGACGATTGAAAAGTTTTGCGTGTGACTCAGAAAAAGTATGGCGTAGTATTTTAAGTTCCACACAGTACTCCATTCCACACTTCATTCTTCCCTGCCTATTTTTATGATTCTATCTCATTTTAATTTTATAGACTGTTTGTTGATGCATATGACATATGATCAGTAACTGAGTGGTTGTGACTTTGATGCGTTGACTGATGAAGTCCGTTTATTAGGTAAGAATTGTGATTACCTTTAGAGAGTCTTCCTGTATGAAAACGTGTCCGATTTTTAACATATTGCATCCCAAAATAAAAAGATTTTTCTCGCAATTGTAAAAGCACTTTCCATTTTTTTAATGTATTTTGTAAACAATGTATTACACGTTACGTGGTTTAAAGGATTTTTTTTACTTCATTTCAGGCCTTAGAAAAAGTTAATCCAAGAAGTTTCAGACAAAGAGCTGCTGACATCCTTTATGTGAAAGACAATGTAACAAAAAAATTTGCATATAAAGAGGCCTTAACATGATATTAGTTCTTTCTCATTTTAATAGTTATGATGAATAGTAACAGTACTATTATGTAGTGATGTATAGTCAACACACTCGTAAAGATTTTGAGAGTTTTTATGTTGTTGAGTTTTAAGATATGAAAGTTTGCCAGAAGGATGTACGAAAGAATGGCTCCATCTGCCACAGGTTGAAGTTACAGTCTGCATCACCAAAGAACAGCACAGGGACACATGAAAAATACAATCACAGGACAACACTTACCGAATAATAATAAGAATTTTTTATTTACACCAGAGTGCCTCAGATGCCTTGCTTTTGCAATGCTACTTGTACTCTTGTGGACATCTTTTTGCTGAACACTGCAGTTCTTATATAGTCTTGCTGTATCCGCTGTACAGTGTAGTCACTACAGTATAGGCACCACAACATAGTCACCGCAGTGTAGACGCTGCAGTGCCTACTGCAGCGTCTACACTGCGGTGACCGCAGTGTAGGCACCACAAAGTAGCCACCGCAGTGTAGTCACCACAATGTAGGGACTGAAGTACAGTCAGTGCAGCGTAGGCACCACAATGTAGTCACCATGATGTAGGGACCGAAGTATAGTCAGTGCAGCGTAGGCACCACAATGTAGGCACCGCAGTATAGTCACTGCAGTGTAGGCACCACAACATAGTCACCGCAGTGTAGGCATACAACGTAGGCACCACAGTGTACTCACCACAATGTAGTCACTG
This sequence comes from Thalassophryne amazonica, assembly GCF_902500255.1. Classification (NCBI taxonomy): domain Eukaryota; kingdom Metazoa; phylum Chordata; class Actinopteri; order Batrachoidiformes; family Batrachoididae; genus Thalassophryne; species Thalassophryne amazonica. Next base: position 47,172,229 of record NC_047121.1, read on the forward strand.
CAGTGTAGGTGCCACAACGTAGTCACCACAATGTAGTCACCACTGAGTAGTCAGAGCAAGGTGGTCACCGCAGTGTAGTCACCGCAGTGTAGTCACCGCAGTGTAGTCACTGAAGTGTAGTCACCACAGTGTAGTCACCACAACGTAGTCACTGAAGTGTAGTCACCACAGTGTAGTCACTGAAGTGTAGTCACCACAATGTAGTCACCACAATGTAGTCACTGAAGTGTAGTCACCACAGTGTAGTCACCACAGTGTAGTCACTGAAGTGTAGTCACCACAATGTAGTCACTGAAGTGTAGTCACCACAGTGTAGTCACCACAGTGTAGTCACTGAAGTGTAGTCACCACAGTGTAGTCACCACAGTGTAGTCACTGAAGTGTAGTCACCACAATGTAGTCACCACAGTGTAGTCACTGAAGTGTAGTCACCACAATGTAGTCACTGAAGTGTAGTCACCACAATGTAGTCACCACAGTGTAGTCACTGAAGTGTAGTCACCACAATGTAGTCACCACAGTGTAGTCACTGAAGTGTAGTCACCACAGTGTAGTCACCGCAGTGTAGTCACTGAAGTGTAGTCACCACAGTGTAGTCACCACAGTGTAGTCACTGAAGTGTAGTCACCACAGTGTAGTCACCACAATGTAGTCACTGAAGTGTAGTCACCACAATGTATCAATCAATCAATCAACTTTTTTCTTATATAGCGCCAAATCACAACAAACAGTTGCCCCAAGGCGCTCCATATTGTAAGGCAAGGCCATACAATAATTATGAAAAACCCCAACGGTCAAAACGACCCCCTATGAGCAAGCACTTGGCAACAGTGGGAAGGAAAAACTCCCTTTTAACAGGAAGAAACCTCCAGCAGAACCAGGCTCAGGGAGGGGCAGTCTTCTGCTGAGACTGGTTGGGGCTGAGGGAAAAAACCAGGAAAAAGACATGCCGTGAAGGGGGGCAGAGATCGATCACTAATGATTAAATGCAGAGTGATGCATACGGAGCAAAAAGAGAAAGAAACAGTGCATCATGGGAACCCCCCCACAATCTACGTCTAAAGCAGCATAACCAAGGGATGGTCCAGGGTCACCCGATCCAGCCCTAACTATAAGCCTTAGCGAAAAGGAAAGTTTTAAGCCTAATCTTAAAAGTAGAGAGGGTATCTGTCTCCCTGATCTGAACTGGGAGGTGGTTCCACAGGAGAGGAGCCTGAAAGCTGAAGGCTCTGCCTCCCATTCTACTCTTACAAACCCTAGGAACTACAAGTAAGCCCGCAGTCTGAGAACGAAGCGCTCTAATGGGGTAATATGGTACTACGAGGTCCCTAAGATAAGATGGGACCTGATTATTCAAAACCTTATAAGTAAGAAGAAGAATTTTAAATTCTATTCTAGAATTAACAGGAAGCCAATGAAGAGAGGCCAACACGGGTGAGATATGCTCTCTCCTGCTAGTCCCCGTCAGTACTCTAGCTGCAGCATTCTGAACCAACTGAAGGCTTTTTAGGGAACTTTTAGGACAACCTGATAATAATGAATTACAATAGTCCAGCCTAGAGGAAATAAATGCATGAATTAGTTTTTCAGCATCACTCTGAGACAAGACCTTTCTGATTTTAGAGATATTGCGTAAATGCAAAAAGGCAGTCCTACATATTTGTTTAATATGCGCTTTGAATGACATATCCTGATCAAAAATGACTCCAAGATTTCTCACAGTATTACTAGAGATCAGGGAAATGCCATCCAGAGTAACGTAGTCACCACAATGTAGTCACTGGTCACCACAGTGTAGTCACTGAAGTGTAGTCACCACAGTGTAGTCACCACAATGTAGTCACTGAAGTGTAGTCACCACAGTGTAGTCACTGAAGTGTAGTCACCACAGTGTAGTCACCACAATGTAGTTACTGAAGTGTAGTCACCACAGTGTAGTCACTGAAGTGTAGTCACCACAGTGTAGTCACCACAGTGTAGTCACTGAAGTGTAGTCACCACAATGTAGTCACTGAAGTGTAGTCACCACAGTGTAGTCACTGAAGTGTAGTCACCACAGTGCAGTCACCACAATGTAGTCACTGAAGTGTAGTCACCACAATGCAGTCACCACAATGTAGTCACTGAAGTGTAGTCACCACAGTGTAGTCACTGAAGTGTAGTCACCACAGTGTAGTCACCACAGTGTAGTCACTGAAGTGTAGTCACCACAGTGTAGTCACCACAATGTAGTCACTGAAGTGTAGTCACCACAGTGTAGTCACCACAGTGTAGTCACTGAAGTGTAGTCACCACAGTGTAGTCACCACAATGTAGTCACTGAAGTGTAGTCACCACAGTGTAGTCACCACAATGTAGTCACCACAATGTAGTCATTGAAGTGTAGTCACCACAGTATAGTCACCACAGTGTAGTCACTGAAGTGTAGTCACCACAATGTAGTCACTGAAGTGTAGTCACCACAGTGTAGTCACCACAGTGTAGTCACCACAGTGTAGTCATCATAATACAGTCACCGCGGTGTAGTCTTTGATAAGAACCTGATTTTAATGACACTGTACTCTACTTCAAAAATTTGACATTTCTGTATTATAAATCCTTTTTTGATTGATTTGAAATATTGTGACATTTCGAGATACTTTTTTTTGGAGCTGTCTGCTGTAATTATACAAATTAAAATAAAATTAAATGCTTGAATCATTTTAATTTATATGTAATGAGTCGAGAATATATAGATGATTTTCACTTCCTGAAATAATATATATATATATATATATATATATATATATATATATATATATATACACAATTTTATTCAAGTAAACTCAGGTAGACCACCAACCTGTTTCAGGTATGGGGATGATGTACACCGTGTGGTTTGGGCTCATGCTCAGTTGTGTTGCGTGCTTGTCATTCTGGGCATGGCAGCGGTATTGTCCGCTCTCCTCTGGCTTGGTGAGCGTCAAATCTCTGCCCTGGCCAACCTCTCTCCATGCGGCATTTTCCAGTTTATGCCATGTCCATTTGACATGCATAGATACCACGGAGGAGTTGCAGTGCATGTCAACTCTTTGACCCACAACAACTGGGTACATAGGGATGGCAACCAACTGCAGCAGAGGTGGATCTTCTAGGAAGGAACAACATTTTAATGCATTTTTTAAATAAGGGAAGAAATGCCATAAAGGGAGTCATCTCGCAAACGGTATGTCACCTTCCATAACCTCTGTAGTTGGAGGTGGAGTTGCAGTTGAAGCTGAAGCTGAAGTTGAAGCTGAAGCTGTCATGGAGAATCCATTCTGGTAATTAGTCTGTGATTTCACTGGAAAAAATGGCAAGAAGGTAACAAAATCTTTATCATTGTCATTATAACCCCAAAGCTAAAAAACATGGGACGGCATAGAAAAAACAAAACAAACTGAAAACCCCTGCAGTGATTCTTTCATTCGCTTTGACTTCTATTTCATTTCAGACAGCATGAACCAAAGATATTTCATATTACCGCATGATATGATACGAGGTCTGTTAGAAAAGTATCTGACCTTTTTATTTTTTCAAAAACCTGATGGATTTGAATCACGTGTGTTTGCATGAGCAAACATTGAACCTTCGTGCGCATGTGTGAACTTTTTCACGCCTGTCGATTGCATAATTTCCTGGTAAGCAGCCTTTGTGTGGGACGTGTGCAGCGCGCTCGGCGGATTTTCATTCCAAGGAAAAAGACTGAACGACTGGAGCAGCGCCGCAACAAATTTTGCCAGAAACTGGGCGACAGCCAGGTGGAAACCATTCGGAAGATTCAGACGGCTCTCTGTGACTTTTCAGTCGTGTGACTATCCGAGAAATTGTGGAAGAGGTGGGCATGTCACAACATGCTCATTGTCATTGTCTCTCATAGTTGAAGTGTACCTATGCTGAAAATTACAGACCTCTCTCATCTTTCTAAGTAGGAGAACTTGCACAATCAGGGGCTGACTAAATACTTTTGTGGCCCCACTGTATATATTTCAATTTTCAATTTGTTTTTATTTATATAGTGCCAAACCACAACAGAGTTGCCTTAAGGTGCTTCACACAAGTAAGGTCTAACCTTGCTAACCCCCAGATCAGCAGTGATAAGAAAAAACTCCCTCTGAGGAAGAAACCTCAAGCAGACCAGACTCAAAGGGGTGACCCTCTGCTTGGGCCATGCTACAGACATAAATGACATAACGATTCACAAACGTATATACAGAAAATACTGTTGGTGCACAGGACAGGAGGGTCTCCAGCATAAATACCACTCCAAGCTCTGGATGGAGCTGCACCTTAAACAGAGAGAAAAAACAGAATCAGGCATCAGAAAGACAAGAAATACAGTATAATTTGCCAGCATTAAACAACAAGAAAAACAAGAAATACTAAGGTGATCGCTGGCCGCTAGCCCTAAGCTTCACTAAAAGACCCAGAATTTAGGTAAAGTGAGGCCACGGCCCACTCCCTTTACTAATAAAATGAATTAAAAGAGTAAAAAGTGTGGAACTATACTATGCCAGTATGCGAGCCATGCGAAAGAGAAAATAAGTGCATCTTAAGTCTGGACTTGAACGTCTCCATAGAATCTGACTGTTTTATTGATGCAGGGAGATCATTCCATAGAACAGGGGCACGATAAGAGAAAGCTCTATGACCGGCAGACTTCTTGTTCACCCTAGGGACACAAAGTAGTCCTGCACCCTGAGAATGCAAAGCCCGGGCCGGTACGTAAGGTTTAATTAGGTCAGCTAGGTAGGGAGGTGCCAGTCCATGAACAATTTTATAGACTAATAGCAGAACCTTAAAATCTGATCTCACTGGGACAGGAAGCCAGTGAAGGGATGCCAAAATGGGTGTAATGTGGTTGAACTTTCTGCTTCGTGTCAAAAGTCTGGCTGCAGCATTTTGAATCAATTTGGGACCCCTAATGCTGGACTCCGGTAAACCAGAAAAGAGAACATTGCAGTAGTCCAATCTACAACCCCTGGCAAAAATTATGGAATCACCGGCCTCGGAGGATGTTCATCCAGTTGTTTAATTTTGTAGAAAAAAAGCAGATCACAGACATGACACAAAACTAAAGTCATTTCAAATGGCAACTTTCTGGCTTTAAGAAACACTATAAGAAATCAGGAAAAAAAAATTGCGGCAGTCAGTAATGGTTACTTTTTTAGACCACACAGAGGGAAAAAAAAAATGGAATCACTCAATTCTGAGGAATAAATTATGGAATCACATTGTAAATTTTCATCCCCAAAACTAACACCTGCATCAAATAAGATCTGCTCGTTAGTCTGCATCTAAAAAGGAGTGATCACACCTTGGAGAGCTGTTGCACCAAGTGGACTGACATGAATCATGGCTCCAACACGAGAGATGTCAGTTGAAACAAAGGAGAGGATTATCAAACTCTTAAAAGAGGGTAAATTATCACGCAATGTTGCAAAAGATGTTGGTTGTTCACAGTCAGCTGTGTCTAAACTCTGGACCAAATACAAACAACATGGGAAGGTTGTTAAAGGCAAACATACTGGTAGACCAAGGAAGACATCAAAGCGTCAAGACAGAAAACTTAAAGCAATATGTCTCAAAAATCGAAAATGCACAACAAAACAAATGAGGAAGAAATGGGAGGAAACTGGAGTCAACGTCTGTGACCGAACTGTAAGAAACCGCCTAAAGGAAATGGGATTTACATGCAGAAAAGCTAAACGAAAGCCATCATTAACACCTAAACAGAAAAAACAAGGTTACAATGGGCTAAGGAAAAGCAATCGTGGACTGTGGATGACTGGATGAAAGTCATATTCAGTGATGAATCTCGAATCTGCATTGGGCAAGGTGATGATGCTGGAACTTTTGTTTGGTGCCGTTTCAATGAGATTTATAAAGATGACTGCTTGAAGAGAACATGTAAATTTCCACAGTCATTGATGATATGGGGCTGCATGTCAGGTAAAGGCACTGGGGAGATGGCTGTCATTACATCATCAATAAATGCACAAGTTTACGTTGATATTTTGGACACTTTTCTTATCCCATCAATTGAAAGGACGTTTGGGGATGATGAAATCATTTTTCAAGATGATAATGCATCTTGCCATAGAGCAAAAACTGTGAAAACATTCCTTGCAAAAAGACACAGGGTCAATGTCATGGCCTGCAAATAGTCCGGATCTTAATCCAATTGAAAATCTTTGGTGGAAGTTGAAGAAAATGGTCCATGACAAGGCTCCAACCTGCAAAGCTGATCTGGCAACAGCAATCAGAGAAAGTTGGAGCCAGATTGATGAAGAGTACTGTTTGTCACTCATTAAGTCCATGCCTCAGAGACTGCAAGCTGTTATAAAAGCCAAAGGTGGTGCAACAAAATACTAGTGATGTGTTGGAGCATTCTTTTGTTTTTCATGATTCCATAATTTTTTCCTCAGAACTGAGTGATTCCATATTTTTTTCCCTCTGCTTGGTCTAAAAAAGTAACCGTTACTGACTGCCACAATTTTTTTTTCCTGATTTCTTATAGTTTTTCTTAAAGCCAGAAAGTTTGAAATGACTTTAGTTTTGTGTCATGTCTGTGATCTGCTTTTTTTCTACAAAATTAAACAACTGAATGAACATCCTCAGAGGCCGGTGATTCCATAATTTTTGCCAGGGGTTGTAGAAGAGATAAATGCATGGATCAGGGTCTCAGCATCAGCCATAGACAAGATGGGACAAATCTTAGCTATAGTTTGCAGGTGGAAGAAAGCAGTCCTTGTAATATTTCTAATGTGGATGTCAATGGACAATGTAGGATCAAAAATTACTTCAAGGTTCCTTACTTTGTCAGTGTGATGTATGACACACGAGCCTAGGCTAAGCGTTAACTGTTCAAATTGAAGCCAATATCTCACTGGACCAAGAACCATCATTTCAGTCTTATCAGAGTTTAAAAGTGGGAAGTTTCTAGACATTCAACTTCTCACTGATGCAAGGCAATCTTTTAAGAATTTTATGTGAATGAGATTACCAGCAGTTATTGGCATGTATAACTGAGTATCATCAGCACAGCAGTGAAAGGTAATCCCAAAACACCTTAATATGTGCCCAAAGGGTGCTATATAAAGGGAGAAAAGCAGGGGGGCTAAGATGGACCACTGTGGAACCTCAAATTTCATGTCACTAAGGTTAGAGGTGGTGTTATTGTGCAAAACACAGTGAGAACAACTGGTCAATGACATCAACCATGCAAGGGCACTCCCAGTAATCCCAAAATGATTTTCCAGCCTATCAAGTAGAATATGGTGATCCATAGTATCAAATGCAGCACTGAGATCTAAGAGCACCAGAACCGTAGTGGTGTCTGAATCCATTGCAAGCAGAAGATCATTCACCACTTTAGTGAGAGCTGTCTCTATGGAATGATATTTTCTAAAAGGAGACTGCAGTGGCTCAAAGAGATTATTCTCAGTAAGATAGTCCATGAGCTGACATGACACCACTTTATCCAGAATTTAAGAACAAAATGACAGATTTGATATCGGGCTAAAATATTAATATTCTGAATATTCATATTTATATTAAATATTAATATATTAATAATGCGGTGACTAAATATTAATATTATGCCCTGTAGAGGGATAAACATGCATATCTCTTTGAGGAACATTGTTTTTGAATATTTCAATTATTTTCTCATGTATTTGTTGACAAACTGATCTTCTGCCCATCTTTGCTCCTGAAAGACTCAATCTTTCGTGAATGCTTCTTTTGTACTAAATCATTATTTACACCTCCCCTGTTGTCACCTGTTTGAAATAACATTACAGTTAATTTTTTAAACCTCATTAGTAACCTTAAATTACCCCATGCCAACCTTTTTTGGAATGTCTTGCAGGCCTGAAATGCATAAAACATGAAATACCTTTGTTTCATATGGTCTACAATGAAATAGAAAAAGTAAATACAAGAATCACTGCTTTTTTAAAAAACATTTTCCAAACTATCTCAACCTTTTCTGATTTGGAGTTGTATATTACAGAGAAATGTCCTTACCTGAGCTCTTACGCAATACCAAGAGGAATAAAGACAAAAACAGCATTGTTTAGAGATGATTAAAGTGCCGTAGTCACTTTAGGTTGATGTTGCAAGAAAGAATTGTGTTCTAATCAGAGCACAGGTGAGAATTTAGGAAATATGAGAGCCTAGGAAACTGAAAGAATAGGAAGTGACAAGTTCCCTTTCAAATGTAGCTAATTAAGAATTTGAATCTAGAGATCACAGAAAGCAAACAATAGGTAAGCTGCCCAGGAGGCTTAAAAGGAACCAAAACAGATGGCAAAATTATTAATGTTGTTCCATCCATGCAGAACCGAAGATAGTTAATTTACTGAGACAAATAAGCTGGAGCCCCCATTTTATGGACTGACAGTACACCAGAATTCAAATCATTTCTAGGAGTCTTTTACATTTTGCACCTAGCAGGCATGTTTCAGACACTTCACACATCCACTTCATATCTCCAACAGTGGTCACCTTCAGGCTGAGGTTGATGACAGCTAAGATTGTTGTAGTTGGACAGTTTGACACCAGTCGTCTCACCTGAGGCAAAAGATTGGTGGCTGTCAGAGAGGCCCCGATAAATCAGGAGCTGCAAGACTACTTTAAAAAGCTTCGGGAGAATGATAGCATTTCATTTATTCTGTTTTATCTGCTTGAGTTGTGAGGCCTATACTGTCAATGTTTTCAGTTTGTTTAAAAGCTATTTATTCAAAAATGCGGCCATTATAAAGATTAAGAGATTTCATTGGACATTTGTACATGCACAGGCAGTGTGTGTGTGTGTGTGTGTGTGTGTGTGTGTGTGTGTGTGTGTGTGTGTGTGTGTGTGTGTGTGTGTGTGTGTGTGTGTGTGTGTGCGCATTGGAATTTTTAAGCAATGCTCTTAGAGACTGTAGTACAAAAGTACATAAGAATCAGGATAAAGTAATGAACAACAACAACAAAAAACTAATAAGAAAGAAACTAATGTCCATGGTTCTGGCCTTCATCTGATCAGCAACAATTTCAGCAACAAACTACAGAAGAAATACAATGTTTTAGACAACACTGGAGAGAACTACCGTAATGCAATGGGAAAATGATGTCAAATGATAGGTGAGGGAGATGGAGATTATAAAGCAAATGAGCTCTGAAATATTGCAAAGAATATAATGACCAAAGGAGCAAACAAAGTGACCCCAAGGAAGAGGACAACATAATCTGTTTGGTTTTATGCTGCTGAGACGGTTGAGCAGATAGATTAATGCTTTATTTTTAAGGGACAAAGGGCACACAACCAGTTCTGTTTAATACAAATATCTGAGTTGTGAAATCGTGTATGGGTATCTTTGAAGAACTGGAACAGAACAGCACAGAAGGACAACCTTGGAAACTATTCCCGTAGAGTACAAGCTGTGTAGAGAGTCTGCACAGATTGATTTATGAGAGAACATGTGGATGGTTTGGAAAATTTTGCTGTGTATCATGGCAAGCTGATATGATCTTTGTCTCCATGTTGGACACTGTTTACTTGCATCTCCTCAAAAGTGAATGTTGAAAAAATTCTTGTGTTTTATTATTTTTCATTGTTATGATGGGAGAATGTTGAGTTTTTTTAAAATTAATATTATGTATGCTGAATATATATTGTGGAAACTTTACATTTACCACTCCATAGTCTCTCGAGACTGAAGGATGCCTACTATGAACTTTACCTTTAAGTGTGACAACTTAATGCTGAGGGTTTTTCATGTAAAAAGACAAAAGACAACTCTTCTTAGGGAATAAGATAAGAGAAGGCCACTCTCCCCCATTTGAGAAAAATATGTTTGTCTTGGCCAACCTTGGGTAGATAAGTCTGGCAGCAGTATTGCAGATGTGGGGAGGGTTATGACTGTGAAATTGTTGCTAAGTTACTGTTGCTGTATATATTCTGAGGTTTTGTAATGTGCGTCAGTGATGGCACTACCGCAGTAATAAAGACTTCAGATTGAAGCAAGATGTCTGTCTTCCTCTTCCTCCGTCATGATTCAGAGAAGTTTTTATTACTATATTATTATTTTTCTGACAGTGAACAATGTCAAGATGGCTTGTGATTAGGAATTACTCAAATTTGGGAAAGTTAAACGTGTCTACTCCTCCCACTCGCTCCACTCAGGCCACTAACTAATGATCTCCGGCACGGGAGGCGGATGCTCTGACCAGTCGGCTAAACCCTGGGCTTTGGCCTGAGTGGCCAGAGCATGCTTTGGCCATTGAGGGAGTGAGGCCTCTTGTCTACCATATGCACAGCGACTCTTGCTGGCCTCCATTGCGCTAGTCACTAGTGTGACACCGAAGTTGGAGCTTATGTATGTCCGGTAGGGTGGAGGTAAGTTGTACGTTGTTTACTAAAGATAGGGCATTATTGTAAGTGAGAAATGCAAAAAAAAAAAAAAAAAAAAAAAAAGCCACGTGAAGCCACACATCTGGCTTTCTCAGTCTCCTCCTCCTCTTTGCACCACTCCATGGCACAGAGCATGCAGTCACAAAGTTCTTCTGCTGTGACTGTTGAGGAAAAACTGGAGCAATCTGAATTGTTCAGCAGCTGACGGTTGGATGAATATGGGTGTGTGTGTGGAGACAATTCACCTCATTCACAACGTGAAAGAACTTAACAATGCGCTGTTATGCACGGTAGTGCGCAACAACACGGAACATTATTCTTGACCGTGCGTAATGGTTCCTGCTAATTCTCCAGCAAGACGTGCCGTTAATCGTAACGCATGGTAACAGGTTGCAACAGTTCCTGAGGATACCTGACGCCTCTTCCTCGAATCATCACATTCGTGATCAGCGGCCAAGAATGTGTACTTCGTGGCATTCGTGACGTGCCGTTTGTTGTGAAAGTGTAGGAACACGGACCCACAACAGGGGGCGCAAATGAACGGACAATGGAGAAGGTAAATAACAAGGTTTTACTGTTGTGGAACGTGCACAACCAATACAACAATTGACAATTTGGGGTTAAACCGAATTCCACTGGTGTCGTGTGGGCAGGCTCGAAGGTAGGAGACGTCCGTCCAAGTCGAACCGGAACCACCCAGATTTCCTCTGCCACCGAACCCTGGAAGTACTGGAACCGCCAAGTCCCGAATTCCCAGGTGGCCACTGCCTCCGCTCGTCGGATCCGGTACTGCTGGCAAGAGAACAAACACACAGGTGTGGATGCGGCTGCACCCAGTAACACAGAGAGGGGAGAAGCCGTCTCCACCTCACGTCACAATACTGCAGGAAGGTGAGTACTTATCTTTGAGTAGACAGCTGTCCTGCAATGCTCAGAAAGGCAATATAATATAGCAGAGAATTGTTACCTCTATCTTAAGGCGATATCTCGGCACTGAGGTGGAGACGCCGTCCTGGTGATATACCTCCGTGCTGAGTGGAGTCAGCTGTGTCCAGTGATGGGTGACAGCTGTCACCCTGGCTGCTCTTGTAAGGCGGCAGCGCCCTCTGGTGCCTGGAGCCCGCACTCCAGGCAGGGCGCCCTCTGGTGGTGGTAGGCCAGCAGTACCTCCTCTTCAGCGGCCCACACAACAGGACCCCCCCCTCAACGGGCACCTCCTGGCGCACGACCGGGCTTGTCCGGATGGCGACGGTAGAAGTCGGCCAGGAGGGCCGGGTCCAGGATGAAGCCCTTCTTCACCCAGGAGCGTTCTTCGGGGCCGTACCCCTCCCAGTCCACCAGGTACTGAAAACCCCGGCCCATTCGACGGACGTCGAGGAGCCGGCGCACGGTCCAAGCCGGTTCCCCGTCGATGATCCGGGCAGGAGGTGGTGCCGGACCCGGGGTGCAGAGGGGTGAGGTGTGATGGGGTTTTATCCGGGAGACATGAAACACTGGATGAATCCGCAGCGAGGCCGGAAGCCGGAGCCTCACTGCGGCGGGATTGATGACTTTGAGAATTTTGAAGGGACCGATGTATCGTTCTTGGAGTTTTGGGGAGTCCACTTGAAGGGGAATGTCCTTGGTGGACAACCACACGTCCTGCCCAGGACGATACTTGGGGGCCGGGGCCCGCCGCCGGTCTGCATGTTTCTTCGCCCTCGTCCGGGCCTTCAATAAAGCAGAGCGGGCGGCACGCCACACCCGACGGCACTTCCGTAGGTGGGCCTGGACCGAGGGCACACCGACCTCTCCCTCAACCACCGGAAACAAGGGGGGCTGATACCCCAAGCACACCTCAAACGGGGAGAGGCCGGTGGCTGATGACACTTGACTGTTGTGGGCGTACTCGATCCAGGCCAGGTGGGTACTCCAGGCCGTCGGGTGCGCGGCTGTCACACAGCGTAGTGTCTGCTCCAGTTCCTGGTTGGCCCGCTCTGCTTGCCCGTTGGTCTGGGGGTGATACCCGGACGAGAGGCTGACCGTGGCCCCCAGTTCCCGGCAGAAGCTCCTCCGCGATCGGAGACGATGTCTGATGGTATCCCATGCAGACGGACGACGTGGTGGACCAGGAGGTCCGCTGTCTCCTGGGCCGTTGGTAGCTTCGGGGGGGCCACGAACCAAAGTCCAGGCCGATGTGGGACCAGGGGCGATGAGGCACGGGCAGCGGCTGTAGCAGCCCTGAGGTCTTTCGGTGGTCGGCCTTGCCCCTGGCGCAGGTGGTACAGGCCTGGACGTAGTCCCGGACGTCGGCCTCCAGGGACGCCCACCAGAAGCGCTGCCGGACGACTGCCACGGTCCTTTGCACCCCAGGGTGACAGGAGAGCCTAGAACCGTGACAGAAGTCCAGAACTGCAGCCCTGGCCTCTGGTGGGACGTAGAGTTTGTTCTTTGGTCCGGTGCCGGGGTCCGGGTCATGGGTCAGGGCCTCCCGGACGGTCTTCTCCACGTCCCAGGTGAGGGCGGCCACGATAGCGGACTCCGGGATGATGGGATCCGGGGGATCCGACGGTTCCGTTTTGACTTCGTCTTCGTGTACCCGGGACAATGCATCCGATCTTTGATTCTTGGTCCCAGGACGGTAGGTAATCCGGAAGTCAAAACGGCCAAAGAACAGTGACCAGCGGGCTTGCCTGGGGTTCAGCCGCTTAGCGGTCCTGATGTACTCCAGGTTCCGATGGTCAGTGAAAACCGTGAATGGCACGGCTGTTCCCTCCAACAGATGTCTCCACTCTTCGAGGGCCTCTTTCACCGCAAGGAGTTCTCGATTGCCGACGTCATAGTTCCGTTCGGCGGGGGTCAACCTGCGGGAAAAATAGGCGCACGGGTGAAGGACCTTATCGCTCTTCCCGCTCTGGGAGAGCACCGCTCCTATCCCTGAGTCCGAGGCGTCCACTAGGATCAGGCTGCACCAGAACTGGTGCAGACGAGAAGCGCCGTTTCAACTCCTTGAACGCGGCTTCGCACCGATCCGACCAGGTGAAGGGGACTTTTGGTGAGGTCAGGGCTGTCAGGGGGCTAACTACCTGACTGTAGCCCTTAATGAACCTCCTATAGAAATTTGCAAAGCTGAGGAACTGTTGCAGCTTCCTACGGCTTGTGGGTTGGGGCCAATCTCTCACCGCCGCAACCTTGGCCGGATCAGGGGCGACGGAGTTAGAGGAGATGATGAACCCCAAGAAGGACAAAGAAGTGCGGTGGAACTCACACTTCTCGCCCTTCACAAACAGGCGGTTCTCCAACAACCGCTGTAGGACCTGACGGACATGCCGGACATGAGTCTCAGGATCCGGGGAAAAGATGAGTATATCGTCTAGATACACGAAGACGAACCGGTGCAGGAAGTCCCGCAAGACATCGTTTACCAACGCTTGGAAAGTCGCGGGAGCATTAGTGAGACCGAACGGCATGACCAGGTACTCAAAATGACCTAACGGGGTGTTAAATGCCGTCTTCCATTCGTCTCCCTTCCGGATCCGAACCAAATGATACGCATTCCTAAGATCAAGCTTGGTGAAGATTCTGGCTCCATGCAAGGGGGTGAACACCGAATCCAACAAGGGCAACGGGTATCGATTGCGAACCGTGATTTCGTTCAACCCCTGTAATCAATGCATGGACGAAGCCCGCCATCTTTTTTACCCACAAAAAAGAAACCAGCACCCATCGGAGAGGTGGAATTCCGGATCAACCCGGCAGCTAATGAGTCCCGGATGTAGGTCTCCATTGATTCGCGTTCCGGCCGTGAGAGGTTGTACAGCCTACTGGACGGGAACTCACTGCCTGGAACCAAATCAATGGCACAATCATACGGGCGGTGGGGAGGAAGCGTGAGAGCCAGATCCTTGCTGAACACGTCCGCGAGGTCATGGTACTCCGCCGGCACCGCCTTCAGATTGGGCGGGACTCGGACCTCCTCCTTAGCGTGGGAGCCGGGAGGAACCGAGGAACCTAGACACTCCCGATGGCAGGTCTCGCTCCACTGTACCACTACCCCGGACGGCCAGTCGATCCGGGGATTGTGCTTTAGCATCCAGGGAAAACCCAGAACCACACGGGAGGTGGCCTGAGTCACAAAGAACTCGATCACCTCCCGGTGGTTACCTGACACCACCAGAGTTACTGGAGGTGTCTTATGCGTGATCGGTGGGAGTAGGGAGCCATCTAGTGCCCGAACCTGTACAGGCGAGGTAAGAGCCACCAGAGGGAGCCCTATCTCCCTGGCCCATCTACTGTCTAGCAGATTCCCCTCAGAGCCCGTGTCCACCAGTGCTGGGGCCTTCAGGGTTGAATCCTCATACAGGATCGTGACTGGGAGTCGTGTGGCAATGTGGGTGTGTCCCACGTGAATGTTTCGGCCCACCCCTGGCCCAGTCTCTAAGGGCGGGTCGTTGGAGTTTAACCGCTCGGGGCAGTCGCTTGCAAGATGCTCACTCGGGCCACAAACAAAACAAGCTCCGTAGGCCCGCCTCCTTTGTGCTCCAGGTGCCCTAAATGTTGCCCTGCTCGTGTCCATAGCTTCGTCAGCAGGGGCAGCCGTAGGCGCACGGAGCGCAGGAACAGAGGAGCGTGGGGAGGGCGGAGCTCGGTCGGAACCGGAAGAGAGAGGGACGACGCGTGCCTGGCCACGCCCTTCGCCTCGTTCCCGACGGCGTTCTTCTAGCCGGTTGTCGAGTCGTATGACTAGGTCGATGAGCCCATCTAAGTCCCGTGGTTCGTCCTTCGCCACCAGGTGCTCTTTTAGGACCAGTGACAGTCCGTTTACAAAGGCGGCGCGGAGGGCAGTGCTATTCCAGCCGGATCTCGCCGCCGCGATGCGGAAGGCGACTGCATCGGCAGCTGCGCTCCGACGCCCCTGTCTCATTGACAGTAGCACGGTTGAAGCGGTCTCTCCTCTATTGGGATGATCGAACACCGTTCTGAGCTCCCGCACAAACCCATCGTATGTATGAAGGAGCCGTGAGTTCTGCTCCCAGAGCGCTGTAGCCCAAGCGCGTGCCTCCCCGCGAAGCAGGTTTATTACATAAGCTACTTTGCTAGCGTCAGTCGCGTACATCACGGGACGCTGTGCGAAGACAAGCGAACACTGCATCAAAAAATCCGTGCACGTCTCCACACAGCCTCCGTACGGTTCTGGAGGGCTTATGTAAGCTTCTGGGGACGGAGGAAGGGACCGTTGAACGACCAGTGGAACGTCACTATCACGCGCAGGGTCCTCGGGAGGGAGAGCCGCAGCGGCGCCCGGAGGGCGCGCTTCCACTTGTGCGGCGAGAGCCTCCACCCTTCGGTTTAGGAGAACGTGCTGCTCGGTCATTAAATCGATCCGAGTGGTGAAAGCGGTGAGGATCCGCTGCAACTCACCGATTACCCCTCCCGAAGACGCCGACGCGCCCTGTTCTTCCATTGGCCGTTCAACAGCCGGTTGACGCCCCTCGGGATCCATGACGCTGGCCGAGATATCCTGTTGTGAAAGTGTAGGAACACGGACCCACAACAGGGGGCGCAAATGAACGGACAATGGAGAAGGTAAATAACAAGGTTTTACTGTTGTGGAACGTGCACAACCAATACAACAATTGACAATTTGGGGTTAAACCGAATTCCACTGGTGTCGTGTGGGCAGGCTCGAAGGTAGGAGACGTCCGTCCAAGTCGAACCGGAACCACCCAGATTTCCTCTGCCACCGAACCCTGGAAGTACTGGAACCGCCAAGTCCCGAATTCCCAGGTGGCCACTGCCTCCGCTCGTCGGATCCGGTACTGCTGGCAAGAGAACAAACACACAGGTGTGGATGCGGCTGCACCCAGTAACACAGAGAGGGGAGAAGCCGTTTCCACCTCACGTCACAATACTGCAGGAAGGTGAGTACTTATCTTTGAGTAGACAGCTGTCCTGCAATGCTCAGAAAGGCAATATAATATAGCAGAGAATTGTTACCTCTATCTTAAGGCGATATCTCGGCACTGAGGTGGAGACGCCGTCCTGGTGATATACCTCCGTGCTGAGTGGAGTCAGCTGTGTCCAGTGATGGGTGACAGCTGTCACCCTGGCTGCTCTTGTAAGGCGGCAGCGCCCTCTGGTGCCTGGAGCCCGCACTCCAGGCAGGGCGCCCTCTGGTGGTGGTAGGCCAGCAGTACCTCCTCTTCAGCGGCCCACACAACACCGTTGTTATGTGTGGCAGCCAGCAGCCTCACATCGGGGTGAATGTGAGGCAGTGATGTGTAAAGCGCTTTGAGCGTCTGATGCAGATGGAAAAGCACTATATAAATGCAGTCCATTTGACACAATGCCATTTCCTGCAACAGTTCTCTCTCTCTCTCCTTTCACGAAAGTGTATGAGAACACCGCGGACACCCAATTTCCTCTTCATGAAGTTGTGCATAATCATTTTTCTCTTTCAATAAAATGCTGTTCTTTGTGTTGTTGCCTATCTTGTGTGCACATAATGTGTTCTTTGCCTGACTAATTATTCTTCAGTGCCTGCAGAGCTGCATCCATTCATGTGGTTGAGTGTCATGTGGCACTCACCAGAGACACTGCTGTAGTCTTCCTACCAGTAAATAAACGATCTGTGCACACACGCTAGGGTGGCCAAATGTCCTCCTTTTTGCCGCAAATTGAGATGGTTTCCGGCATTGTTATTGACAGTCCGGCTTCAGTTTTGAAATGCATGATTTAAAAATGCATGTTTCAAACATGATGTTCACTTCATTTTTCTTTCATGAGTTTTGGTTTTGATTAGTTCCTTTTTGCGGTCTTGATTCACAGGCTTTTCGGTGATGGGAAAGGTGCAGGGTCATTCATCCACCTTTTCTTGCCGATTTGTGACTTTTTGACTTTTTATCTTTTGTTCAGCTGTTGCCGTGTGCCGTGTGACCGGGCCCTTATGAGAGAAGTGCAGCTTTAACTGCATTTAAGTTTTAAGTTCAGGTGACGTGTAAACATGACAGGTGTACATTGTGCTATTGTTGACCGTGCTAACGGTTATTATTGATTAGGGGTGCCAACAGTCCCTTGTAAAAAGGAATCATTCCGTATTTAGAAACAAAAGTATGAGTAAAATAGTTTAAAAATCGTTTCACATACACAAAAAAGGCTAAAAAAAATTCACCACACCAGGAGAGGGGAAGGCAATTGGGTCTGCTGGCCCTGCCAACAAGATGTCCCTTATTTATTTTTCAAGGAGTTGTCTCCTTGAGGACACCAGTGCTTCAGTGCCATCGTCACTGTACTGTCACCAAGTGAAGTCGCTGCCCTTCTACATTGCCCACCTCCTGTAGCAATCCTGTAGTAACCATTCTTCACCTGTTAAAACACATCTTTACATAGATTTATTTGATAGCCAAAATTTTATCCATATTTTCCATATTTACCCATATCTATTTTACCCATAATGCGCTTGGGCCGAGACACGAAAGTTGCTTATTCTGGTACCTTGCTAAACTCTACAGCTAGCAGGCTAATGTTAATGGCTGAGCTAACTTAACATAAACTGCATGCAAAAAGCCACTGTTTATATTTATCTGGGCTCAGTATAGTTCCATTCCACGTGTTACGCAGAAGTGATTTCTCTTCGCTGGTTGAAATTATACTTATTATTTTAAAGTACGGTAGCTGTTAAAGGCCACTCAAACATCATTTTGCTGTACACAAACTGTGAGACAGGAAAGACGTGCCATTATTATCTCAATCTCCATTACATTTTCATGTACACCATAGGGTGCTGAAAGTGGAAAAAGAAGTCATAGGAGCCACTAAACAGCAGTTTTCCATACGAGTAAATGTGTGGATGTTTCTGTTTATCCTGATATTGCCCATGATGCCTTGCATGGCTGGTTTTGTCAGCTACTGTCAAACTTGTCTATTGCTAGTATGTGACCAACACCTGTGCTCGTTAGATTACTGTGTAGCTGGCTTGGAAATAAGCCTATGAATTGTTTGCAACAGCTGCTAAGCAGTTAGCAATATTATTAAATTGTTTAACTTTGAAGTTGTAACACTGGTTTATGATTATCTCCACACCGACCACCCTCTGCACACTGTCATCAGCAACCAGAAGAGCCTCTTCAGCCACAGACTGCTCCTTCCCAAGTGCAGGACCAACAGACTGAAAAACTCCTTTGTCCCTCAGTCCATCAGACTGTACAACTCCTCACTCAGGGAAAGGAGGAGTAACAGGAAGACAGGGGATGGGAATGAGAGGAACAGTAGTAGCCAGTAAACCAGTATTGATCAGTATGTCTGGTATTTATATTGTGTGTTTATATTTATATTTATATCGGCAAACTTTCACTTTTGATACTGCGTGCTTCTTACCCTGTGTGCTGCTATACAATGCTGCTGGAACCTCTATTTCCCTGGGGGAGTCTTCCCAAGGGATCATTAAAGTTTTATCTAATCTAATCCAAATCAGTGTTGGCAGCGTCAATCTTTCATCTTCTCACATTTTTGCACCACTCGGAAATAAAGTCTACTGCCAGTTTGAAAGCAACAAAGCAATATTGTAGAAAATGAGGAAATATTACAACAGTTTTGGGTTTATATTCTTCCTTGCGATTTGTTTGTGAGATTATTTCAACAAATTATAAGACTTCCATCGATTGAAAAACAACTCACATACTGTAGGAGCCACCACTTGCAAAATGATCTTCCAAACACTTAATCAGTTAAATTTAAAAGAAAACCAACAATTAAAACAAAATCTCCACAATGAATAAGGTCAATTTAATGACCCTTAATTACTTCACAAGTATTTTAAAAAATAATAATCTGCCTGCCATCATGATGTCACAGTTGTATTCTCAGGAATGCACCATAAAAGTGAAAATAAAATTAACTAATTCAGAGAACAAACAGCAGTTTTATTTTCTTTCTTGATCACAAGAATAAATACATCTAAATTAAAATAAAAAGTCGACACTGATTTGCTTTTATTTTTGGTCTTTGATCATGTTTGTTTGTGCAAACAGCAGGTGTGTCAACTGACTAAATCTAAGTGAAGAACAGTTGAGACTTCTCCTGAAACACACCTGAACAAACATGGAAAATCTTTACAATGTTCCGTTTGAGTTCCTGAAGAACTTCAGCAGCTTCAACACAGAACTTGAAGTGATATTATAATCAGCCAGCAGGTGGCGCTCAATACCTATATTTTCCAGACCTTTCTATTTGCACTTGCAACGATCATGGCATGGTAGCCTTCCTTCCTTCCTTCCTTCCTTCCTTCCTGTGGTCATGATGCAATAATCTAGGCGTAAAACAGACCTGCTCTTTTGACTTTACATCTTTAAATAGCTTTTTTCCTACATATTTGAAGGCTCTTTTCTGATTCATAGATTAATCGCCCTGGCATGCGTTTGTGCTTTTTGTTTTTCACAGTGCCACGCGACACAGTGCCCCTGTGACAGTCTGCGGCTCCTGGGTGTTTGTATTAGTTTACACTTGAATTGCTGTTCCCCCTCTGGTGCTTTCATTCTGTGTGTCCTATTAGCCCCGTGGGAGTTACAGTCACTTCATTACTGAGAAAACTACATTATTATGTTGTTGAGATGAGATTCAGCCAGAGATTTCCTCTCGCAGACACTCGTTCTTGATGACCCAAATGAAATATGATGGCGTTTTGTGTGTGTGTGTGTGTGTGTGTGTGTGTGTGTGTGTGTGTGTGGAGCAGCAAGAAGGAGTGCACTCATCCCTGCATCATGTTTTGATGGATAAGTTTTCTCGCTCCTCTCGTCACGCGTTCGCACGGTGATGACAAGTGGCTTCCGTCTGCTTTTCTGGCGGGTGGTGAGACGTGCCATACCACCACCAGCATGTAGCTCATACCCCCCATTACCTGTATTACATTATTCCATTTCAAATGATAAACTCAAAGCTTACTGTCTGTTTTATGGCCCCCACCCCATTACCCCCCTCCCCCCATGGTGGCGTCTTACACTATGGGGTTCATTTCTTTCTTATTCTCTACTGGCCGACCTACATGGTGCTTCAGAAGTAATAACGGCACTGAGAACAGCAACAACTGTGACAAGAGCTATTACAACACCGTGCAACACAACAGTCGGCTCCAGATGGGCACTTCCTGTGCCAGGCAGAAAATGGCACTGAGCTCCCTCGCCATCATATTTCATTTGAGCAAAAACAGAGATGATCATCACTTCATCTTCTGCACATTCATCCCCCAACGGAAAAGCTGCAAATTCATTTCAGGCTTTTTGTTCTCCGTCTCTGTGTGGAACTCAGTTGATTTGTTGGCTAGGAATGCTGGGTATTCAAACTCCAAGACGGAGCTTTGGAGCTTTTCCTCTCCCTGCTGTGCTGTCTTCCTGAGTGGAAGTGAGACAATTCCATTACGGCTGACCACACACAGATGCACACAGCTGTACGATGTGCGAGCTAACAGGCAAACAAATGCATTCAAACGTGCACAATGAAGACAAAAACTCTGTACACATCATAGCACAAACTGCACTGCAAGTAATGTTCATTACAGTATTTCGTTATGGTGTTTGCAGTTAATGTTTTTTTTTAAAGTATGTTCTGCAAGAAATGTAGCAGCATTGCTGTCTTATTAGGGATGCAAGACACCGTATTGGTACTGATACCGAGAGAATCTACAATTCCGCCTGGATGAGACGCCAGTCCATCACAGGTGACTCCTCCAGCTAAAGTCAGTACAGTGTACTGAGACAATGCATATGCAGGAGGTGTGTTCTTGGACAAGCTACATAACGAGAACACCCTTACTGTTTTTTCCAAGTGCAGAGACACGTAGTATGACCAGGAATCAAACACAGATCTACATAGTAGCAAACTCAACTCCTTTTTCCCTGCCCTACTTCTTGGTTTAATTCAATTAAATTTGGTGGCTTACTGGTGTAAAGGAGGCCAGCAGGAGGTGCTGTGTAGAAGGAGTTAGTAACATCACTCCCCAAGGCCAAAGGACGCTTTAGTGACAGATGTTAGAACCCATGGGTTTTAGCCTCGCAGTTAACCCACCTTGACCCTTGCATGAATTTGATCCCCACACTACTGCGCAATTCATCGTGTCAGTGTGACCCACTGTGACCCTCCAGACGCCACGCTTTGTCCTGTTTGATGTCACGTTATATAAAATAATCACTTCGTAGCCGAAGATGCATTTGCTCTCAGATCTTGGCTGATGAAACCATCTGTCATCGCTCCCAGAATCACAGAGAAATTATCTACAGCTGCAGCTTCCTAGTGCGCATCATGCGGTGAACGCATTTGGAATCATCACAAAGGTAATTATTTATATTGTAATGGCTTGATAAAACAGTTGCTTCGTCATTCCTTCTCATGTGTTAGATAATGTATCTGTAAAATGATATTTATTATAGATGTAACATCTCGTTCAGATGCGTTGCGGCAATGAGATGCATTGACTCGCAGTGACACACAGTGTTTTCGAATAGGTTGCGCAATGTTCTTATCTAGTTCACAAAATTAATGCATGCCAGAAGTTTTGAACATTTCAAAAAAATTTTTTTGCACACTTGGACTCAGCCGCGCACAGTTTACAATGAGTTTATTCACTGATGAAATTCGTGCAAGTGTCAAGACACCTTTAGGGGTGCCTGCCTCCCAAGATGGACACTATGAGTTCAAGCTCAGAGTGGGATGATGCAATGTAAGTGACACTGGATCCAACTGTTAAGCATAGTCCAGATATTTTTGATACGGTTGAAGTCAGCAATTTGGGAAGGCCATTCTAAAAGCTAAAGGTTCATATCAGGTCTGGGACCATGCACTGGTGACACGTTGCTGTATCCACCACACTATATAACAGCATTGGGTCATGGATGGCGACCATCCCCAGGCCTAATGTTAGCCTATTTTGTCCAATCCACAGCCAGCTTTGATGTAGGCTTGTGACCATTGTCCTGTTGGATCTCCCACTTGTGTCCAAGTTTCAACCATGTGGCTACACAGTAAATTTTGCAGAGTAAAATTTACTCTGTCAGGATAACATTTGGGCCCAGTCTCAATAAAGTAAAATACACTCTATTCTAGAGTGAAACCAGCTCTACCGTCTTGTCAAACCAAGCATTTCTACTCCAATAAGAGTTGATTTTACAATGTAATAGAGTTAATTTAGCACTTTGATAGAGTATATTTAACTCTATTTGGACTGGGACCAAATGTTATCCCAGCAGAGTAAATTTTACTCTGCAAAATTTACTGTGTAAGGACTTGACCTTTTTCTGAATAATTCTGAGGTAGTTAACCTTCATTATTCCATCCACTTTGTGCACTGCACTAGTTGCACTGGCAGAAAAACAGCCGCAGTAAATGATGCCATCACCATAATTTTGAAGTGTGCCACCAGCTAGTTTGGTCTTTTAGCCCAGTGTTTCCCAAGCTTGCTCCTCAGGACACAAAATACTTCAGATGCCCCATGTGTCCCTGATCTACTCAGACCAGATCAGCTCGCTCTGATATGTTCATCCAGTCATCGCCTGACAGAAGAATGAAAAACAGCTAATCTGGCTCATTATGTGCAGTTAGAGGAGGGTAAAATCGAAAAATGCACAGGATTTTGGGTCCCGAGTATCTTGATATACAATTAGCATCCATTCTAACACAAAATTTAGTTAAAGTCTGTGCAGTCAAGCCACAATGTTCAATTTATTACAGGTAATATAATCATCGTCCAGCAGGATTTGCCATTTGTGGACCATAAATAGTTTTTGAAACAAGAAATAGACCTGAAAGGTGTTAGAGACTTTGTTCTGCAGGCTTATGAGTGCAGAAAGTTCATTTTCATTACGTTTGTTGAAACTTAAATGCTTCTTTCTTTCCACCTAACCACCTGATCACTGTGACTTCTTTTCTTCTTGATCTCACTCACATGAATCTTGGAGCTTCTACAGTCAAAAACAGGAAAGTAACAAAAAAGACGGACCTTAAAAGAAAGTCATATACACCCACTGCTAAAATGCAATATGAAAGCACACGTTTGCATACTTAAGCATGCATGTGCTGTACAATATGTGTGTGTATGAGTGTTTGCAGTATGTGTACTACTCAGACTATGTCATCCCTGTGTTGCACAGTGATGTGCTCAGTTGTGCTGTGTATGCCCGGTGTTGAACAGATGTCATGGACGCTGATACTGTCCCTGCGCTGAGCGGGAACAAATTACAGGCCCACACACACGTACACACGTGTAGTAAGTATAACCTTCAGATTACAGATGGCCCCTATCAGAGGCTGCCGGATTTGTAGGATGTAAATCAGAGGGGGTAATCCAGCACAGGGCAGACGGGGGCGTAACGCGGGAACCAGATGGCGGATGAGCATGGGTGCGTGTGCTTTTAGATGGACTGTTTGTTGTGTGGGCCGCTGAAGAGGAGGTACTGCTGGCCCACCACCAGAAGGCGCCCTGCCTGAAGTGCGGGCTTCAGGCACGAGAGGGCGCTGCCACCTCAGGAACAAGCCGTGGTGACAGCTGTCACCCATCATCCATGACAGCTGTCACTAATCATCACATCTGGTATAAAAGCAGGAAGACACCTCCACCAAACTGCCGAGATATCATCTTCATCTGGAGGTAATACTCTCAGCCTTTTGTGATTTATAAATCTGTTATTGTGAGTGTTTGCAGGAGAACCGGTCATTTTTGCGGAGGCTGTGCAAGACGGCGCTCCTTTTCATCTGAGACCGCTGCAACGTGTTGAGTGAGAGGTGGAGGTGGCATTCCCACCATTGTTACTGGGTGTTCACACACCCACCCTTTGACTGTCTTTTGCTTTCTGCCAGCAGTACCAGATCCGACACGCCGGGAAGGTGGCCACCTGGGGACTCCGGGACTTGGCGGCTCCAGTATTCCTCGGGTTCAGGTGGCGGTGGAAATCGTGTGGTTCCGGTTCGTTTCTAGACGGGCGTCTCCTATCGTTGAGCCTGCCCACACGACACCTTTATTAATTGACTGTTGCACATTCTGAATCTGCTGTGTTTGGTTGTGACATTCACAACAGTAAAGTGTTATAATTTGACTCCTTCCATTGTCCGTTCATTTACGCCCCCTGTTGTGGGTCCGTGTCACTACACTTTCCCAACAGGATATCTCGGCCAGCGTCATGGACTCCGAGGGGCGTCACCAGGCTGTTGAACAACCAATGGGAGAGCAGGGAGCGCAGGCATCTGCAGGAGGCATGATTGGTGAGCTACAGCATATTCTCACCGCCTTTACGGCTCAAATGGATCAAATAGCCGAGCAAAACATCCTCCTGAACCGCAGGGTGGAGGCTCTCTCCGCGCAAGTGGCGGCGAGCGCTCAGGGCGCTGCTGCAGCTCCTCCTCCTGTCGATCCTGTGCTAGATATTAATGTTCCAGTGGTGGTTCAACAACCCCTCCCACCATCCCCTGAAGGATACATAAGCCCTCCTGAGCCGTACGGAGGTTGTGTGGAGATGTGCGCGGACTTTCTTATGCAGTGTTCGCTCGTCTTCGCACAACGTCCTGTCATGTACGCGTCAGACGCAAGCAAAATAGCTTATGTGATCACTCTGCTTCGGGGAGAGGCACGCGCTTGGGCTACGGCGCTTTGGGAGCAAAATTCACGGCTCCTTCACACATACACTGGGTTTCTGAGGGAGTTCAGAACTGTGTTTGATCACCCTAACAGGGGAGAGACCGCTTCAACTGTGCTGCTGTCGATGAGACAGGGACGCCGGAGCGCAGCCGCTTATGCAGTCGACTTCCGCATCGCGGCTGCTACGTCCGGCTGGAATAACGCTGCGCTCCGCGCCGCCTTTGTAAACGGACTGTCGTCAGTCCTAAAGGAGCACCTAGTGGCCAAGGATGAACCGCGGGAATTAGATGGGCTTATTGATCTTGTTATACGGTTAGACAATCAGTTGGAGGAACGCCGTCGGGAACGAGACGAAGGACGTGGCCGGGCGCGCGCCGTCCCTCTTCCTTCCGGGTCCGAGAAAGGTCCGCCCTTCCCACGCTCCCTGGCCTCTACGTCCCGTGGGGCGACAGTTCCCCCTGCTGACGAAGCTATGGACACGAGCAGAGCCACATTTAGACCACCTAATAGACAGAGGAGGTTTCCACGCGGGGCGTGTTTTGTTTGTGGCTCAATGGAGCATCAATTGAGCGATTGCCCCGAACGGTTAAACACCAACGCCCGCCCCTAGAGACTGGGCTTAGGGTGGGCCAAAAAATTCATGTGGGACACACACATATTGCCACACGACTCCCAGTTACAATCCTTAGTGGGGATTTAACCCTTCAGGCCCCAGCACTGGTAGACACAGGGTCAGAAGGGAATCTGTTAGACAGCAGATGGGCCAGGGAGGTAGGGCTCCCTCTGGTGGCGCTACCTACACCATTGCAAGTGCGAGCACTAGATGGCACCCTACTCCCTTTACTCACACACAAGACACCACCAGTAACTCTGGTAGTGTCAGGGAATCATAGGGAGGAGATTGAGTGTGACTCCTTCTACCTCCCATGTGATTCTGGGGTTCCCCTGGATGATGAAACACAATCCCCGGATTGATTGGCCGTCCGGGGTGGTGGTACAGTGGAGCGAAACCTGCCATCGGATGTGTTTGGGATCCTCGGTTCCTCCCGGTTCCCAGGCTAAGGAGCAGGTCCAAGTTCCCCCCAATCTGTCGGCGGTGCCGGTTGAGTACCACGATCTTGCTGACGTTTTTAGCAAGGATCGGGCACTCACTCTTCCCCCGCACCGTCCATATGATTGTGCCATCGATTTGTTGCCAGGCGTGGAGTTCCCGTCCAGCAGGCTGTACAACCTCTCCCGACCTGAGCGCGAATCAATGGAGACCTACATCCGGGACTCCTTAGCTGCCGGGCTGATCCGTAACTCCACCTCTCCGATGGGAGCAGGTTTCTTTTTTGTGGGAAAAAAAGATGGCGGTCTTCGTCCATGCATTGATTATCGGGGGCTGAACGAGATCACGGTTCGCAACCGATACCCGTTGCCTTTGTTGGATTCAGTGTTCACCCCCCTGCATGGAGCCAAAATCTTCACAAAGTTGGATCTTAGGAACTCATACCACCTAGTTCGGATCCGGAAGGGAGACGAATGGAAGACGGCATTTAACACCCCGTTAGGTCACTTTGAGTACCTGGTCATGCCGTTCGGCCTCACTAACGCCCCCGCGATGTTCCAAGCTTTGGTTAATGACGTCTTGCGGGACTTCCTGCACCGATTCGTCTTCGTATATCTGGATGATATACTCATCTTTTCTCCGGACCCTGAGACCCATGTACGGCATGTACGTCAGGTCCTGCAGCGGTTGTTGGAGAACCGGTTGTTTGTGAAGGGCGAGAAGTGTGAGTTTCACCGCACTTCTTTGTCCTTCCTGCGGTTTATCATCTCCTCCAACTCCGTCGCCCTGGATCCGGCCAAGGTCGCAGCGGTGAGAGACTGGCCCCAACCTACAAGCCGTAGGAAGCTGCAACAGTTCCTCAGCTTCGCAAATTTCTACAGGAGGTTCATTAAGGGGTATAGTCAGGTAGTTAGCCCCCTGACGGCCCTGACCTCACCAAAAGTTCCCTTCACCTGGTCGGATCGGTGCAAAGCCGCGTTTAGGGAGTTGAAACGCCGGTTCTCGACTGCACCGGTCTTGGTGCAGCCCGATCCTGGTCGTCAGTTTGTGGTTGAAGTGGACGCCTCTGACTCAGGGATAGGAGCCGTGCTATCCCAGAGCGGAGAAACCGATAAGGTTCTTCACCCGTGTGCCTATTTTTCCCGCAGGTTGACCCCAGCAGAGCGGAACTATGACGTGGGCAATCGAGAGCTCCTTGCGGTGAAAGAGGCTCTTGAGGAGTGGAGACACCTGCTGGAGGGAGCGTCAGGGCCTTTCACGGTTTTCACTGACCACCGGAACCTGGAGTATATCAGGACCGCCAAGTGACTGAACCCCAGGCAAGCCCGCTGGTCACTGTTTTTCGGCCGTTTTGACTTCCGGATCACCTACTGCCCCGGGACCAAAAACCAAAGATCGGATGCCCTGTCCCGGGTGCATGAACAGGAAGTCAAGACCGAGCTGTCGGATCCACCGGAACCCATTCTCCCGGAGTCCACTATCGTGGCTGCTCTGACCTGGGACGTGGAGAAGACCGTCGGGGAGGCCCTGGCACGGAGCCCGGATCCCGGAACAGGGCCGAAGAACAGACTATACGTCCCACCAGAAGCCAGAGCTGCCGTTCTGGACTTCTGTCACGGGTCCAAGCTCTCCTGCCACCCAGGGGTGCGTAGGACCGTGGCAGTAGTCCGGCAGCGCTTCTGGTGGGCGTCCCTGGAGACTGATGTCCGGGCTTACGCCGTCCCGGGGACACACCACCATACTCACGATAGTGGACCATTTCTCCAAGGCGGCCCACTTCGTGGCCCTCCTGAAGCTCCCGTCGGCCCAGGAGACGGCGGATCTCCTCGTCCACCATGTTGTCCGGCTGCATGGGATACCAACAGACATCGTTTTGGATCGCGGTCCCCAGTTCTCCTCACAGGTGTGGAGAAGTTTCTGCCGGGAACTGGGGGCCACTGTAAGCCTCTCGTCTGGGTATCACCCGCAGACTAACGGACAGGTCGAACGGGCCAACCAGGAGTTGGAGCAGGCCCTCAGGTGCACGACCTCCGCACACCCGACGGCTTGGAGTGAACATCTGTCCTGGATCGAGTACGCTCATAACAGCCAGGTGTCCTCTGCCACCGGCCTCTCCCCGTTCGAGGTGTGTCTGGGGTACCAACCCCCTTTGTTTCCTTTGGTGGAGGGAGAGGTCGGTGTGCCCTCGGTCCAGGCCCACCTGCGGAGATGCCGTCGGGTGTGGCACACCGCCCGTTCGGCCTTGTTGAGGGCCCGGACGAGGGCTAAAGCCCATGCAGACCGTCGACGGTCCCCGGCCCCCACATACCAGCCCGGGCAGGAGGTGTGGCTTTCCACCAAGGACATTCCACTCCAGGTCGAGTCCCCCAAGTTGAAAGACCGATTCATTGGACCCTTCCCCATCCTCAAGGTCCTCAGTCCTACCGCAGTGAGGCTCCAACTCCCGGCCTCACTGCGGATCCATCCGGTCTTTCATGTCTCCAGGATAAAACCGCATCACACCTCGCCCCTCTGTGCACCCGGTCCAGCGCCGCCTCCTGCCCGTATTATCGACGGGGAGCCGGCTTAGACAGTTCGCCGGCTCTTGGACGTCCGTCAAATGGGCCGGGGTTTCCAGTATTTGGTGGACTGGGAGGGGTATGGACCCGAAGAACGCTCCTGGGTGAAGAGGAGCTTCATCCTGGACCCGGCCCTCCTGGCCGATTTCTATCGTCGCCACCCGGACAAGCCTGGTCGGGCGCCAGGAGGCGCCCATTGAGGGGGGGGTCCTGTTGTGTGGGCCGCTGAAGAGGAGGTACTGCTGGCCCACCACCAGAAGGCGCCCTGCCTGAAGTGCGGGCTTCAGGCACGAGAGGGCGCTGCCGCCTCAGGAACAAGCCGTGGTGACAGCTGTCACCCATCATCCGTGACAGCTGTCACTAATCATCACATCTGGTATAAAAGCAGGAAGACACCTCCACCAAACTGCCGAGATATCATCTTCATCTGGAGGTAACACTCTCAGCCTTTTGTGATTTATAAATCTGCTATTGTGAGTGTTTGCAGGAGAACCGGTCATTTTTGCGGAGGCTGTGCAAGACGGCGCTCCTTTTCATCTGAGACCGCTGCAACGTGTTGAGTGAGAGGTGGAGGTGGCATTCCCACCATTGTTACTGGGCTTTCACACACCCACCCTTTGACTGTCTTTTGCTTTCTGCCAGCAGTACCAGATCCGACACGCCGGGAAGGTGGCCACCTGGGGACTCCGGGACTTGCCGGCTCCAGTATTCCTCGGGTTCAGGTGGCGGTGGAAATCGTGTGGTTCCGGTTCGTTTCCAGACGGGCGTCTCCTATCGTCGAGCCTGCCCACACGACACCTTTATTAATTGACTGTTGCACATTCTGAATCTGCTGTGTTTGGTTGTGACATTCACAACAGTAAAGTGTTATAATTTGACTCCTTCCATTGTCCGTTCATTTACGCCCCCTGTTGTGGGTCTGTGTCACTACACTTTCCCAACACTGTTTTAAGGATACAGATGCTTTGATATTTGGGATTATAGTGGTCTGTTTTCATGCCACAGATGGACATCTTATGTATCGTTAATATAATGCAGGTGGACACAAGTCATCAACCTATAACATTGTAATTCTTTGTTACTCTTACTGTGCCATAGCAAAAGGTTTCCAAATGTTCCACCAAATTTCCATTGTGACACCCTCACCCGGCCCCACAAAAACAAACTAACTCACTAACAAACCATTGATTAAATAACTACCTCTGCAATGTACAATAGTTGTCTGTTGAGGTACAGACTGTTTTTTTTTTTTTTTTTTAAATCAATTTATAAGATAATGTGGAACTAAATGGGACACATTGTAAAATTATTAATTCAAAATGATTCTGGACTCACATGTGGTTCATATTTTTTAATCAGCTGTTCTTTGACCCAAGGCCCACCTCGCTACCAAATTTCAGTGAGATTGGTTTATTTGTTTTGGAGATATCCTTCTGAAAATCAAACAGATCAATGTGTGTGATACCAAAAAGTAACCCGTTTATATTTTATTAATAAAAGCATGAGCAGTACATGCATGTGTGTTTTGTACCACCTTTACATGTTTCTGATGCACATATAAAAACATATATTGTATTAAATGTAAAGAACGTCTTTGCAGTCTGTGTGGATTCTCACAAAATGTTTTATTAGATAGATCAGGTTACTTAGTGAGGCATCCTGAGAATGTGCGGGATCCCCATTAAGTTACTGGCCATCATAGCCAGTTTATATCGAGGTACTGTGAATGCTGTGCAGAGTGGAGCCAGAGTGTCTGATTTCTTCCAAATGGTGTATATCAGGGATGTGTTCCGGCTCTTTCTCTGTTCACTGCTAGACTGGATGTTGGACAGTGTTGTCAGTCCAACTACTTGGGTGACTTTGTCAGTGATGAAAGATTCACTGGCCTTGACTTTTTGGATGACAACATGTTCTTTGTGGAATTAGTGGATGTTTTGATTATAGCACTCCAAAAGCTGATTGAGAATTCTAAGTTTCTGGATTTGTGACTGTCTTAGCTAAAGATCTAAGGTATGGCTTCCTAGAGTCAACCATCAGCAGCATGTGCAGATATGGTGAGAGTCTTGAACCAGGTAGAGGTTTCACTTATCACAGCTGTGACATTCATGACTGTGGGTACTCAGCCTAGGAGCATGAGAGACATTTGAGAAGAGCTCTTGGATTGTTGAGGTTGTGTTAAGGTTTGGTTCACAAATAGTCAGAAATGAACCCCAGAATGCAGGCAGCCAAACACAAGAATTATGTGCAAGTCCAAGGTGATTTATTTACACGTGTATCCAAGTCGACAAAAAATTCACACAGTGAGTAAACAGGAGTTCAACAAAGCAACAGAGTGACAGAATGAAAAGCAAAGACACGAAGAAAGTGGAAAGCTGGAAATGGAATCAAAAGCAAAATACTCACAAGAATGTTTTCAAGGGAACCATGGAAACCACAGTGAATCAACTGGCAATGGACCAAAGATAAGAGAGAGTTTAAATACACAAACAAACTAACTAGAGACAGGTGCAACAACTCAGGAAAAGGATAAAGGAAGAATGCATGTGAATCTAACTAAACAAATGGTGACTGAAAGCAAAACCTGAACTCCAGAGTAATAGAAAATAAACACTACAACAGCAAAATAACAACAAAGGAAATAACAAAACAAACATAAAAATCCAATAACAAAACTACAAAAAACTAACGAAGCCATGTAGGAGTAGAACCAAGACAGGATTTACAAGAACTAATACAAGAAGAAAACTCTCAGGGAATTAAGCAACACAATAACTAAAAATAAATACCAGAAACACAACTATAAAACATAAAACAAAAGTGGAAACTCAACCAATAATCTGTATCATGTTTTTTCCAGAATTAGAGCAACTTAAACTTTTGACCCCTGTACAAATTGAAATTGACCTTTGTCACAATTCTTGCTGTTTTTACCCCATAACTCCATAACATTCAGTCATAGATAGTCCAAACTATACCTTTTTGGAATCTTTGTGATCAGACAAATAATAATACAATAACATACTTTTGGAGGGTGGTATGCATTTTCAGAGGCTCGACATCCATGCCCAGTCGCCCAAAATGACAGATATTCGCCCGAGTTAGATGAGGGCAAATCATTGCGGCGTCGGCATGGATGGAGGGACTCAGAAAATGCATACCGCATGACAAATGCATGTTATTTGCATTATTATCACTTTACTGAGATACACAACACATAATGCGTAAAATAAAAAGTTGGCTCACTTTAACTTTTGTTGTGTCGGCTGGTGCGCGCTGCTCTCCAAATTTGGCAGTGTGCCCTCATCAAGCTGGCTGCTGGCTGCTGTTCATTGTCGTACTATCCATGAAAAAATGATCCGGAATATCCATATTGGGACCAACACACACACTTCTCGCCTTTTTATGTTTTCCTCTGTGGACAGTTCTTGGGCTGCACGCTATGACGTCATTTGTTTATGCACAGCGGGTGGGTATAGCCAGGTAGCATCAACGTAAATCTATGATACCGGCCCAGCAATGCCTCGGTAAAGTGATAATAATGTGGTATAGTTTTCAATATGAATGGAGCATAATTAAATTTTTACCCCTGTTTAATTGCTGAGTTGACCACTACTTACCTGCCTATTGAAAATTCAAAGTGGCCAACTCAAAAGAGTAATGTCTAAGGAGTATTTGTGCCAAATTTGGTGCTTTTATGACCATTTACAGGATTCATCTGTAAATATTCTGTTATCTACTGCACTATGTTACCTACAAGAGACAGAGGCAAAGCGACCAGCTCCCATTCAATCAGAGAGGGCATTTTACAGTAACAAGAGACAAATAGTCCCTATGCCCCAGAGCAAAGTGGGATTCACCCTATTTTGGTTTTGCTTTTAAAAATTGTGTAACTGAATAAATCTGACTAACTTGAGTCTTTATAGCTTTACAGAGTCAGAGTAGTTTTCAAATTGTTCCAGCAAGAATCAGATACATTAAATTGTTGGTGTGTAATCTGTGCTGTGTCTCTCACCGGACTCAAACTCAAAATACCCAGTGTGGGAAGCTTGTGTTCTGACTACGGAGCCCAAACCAAAGCCTCTTGCATCTGTTGCCATAATGACTTTTGGTGTTGGGGATTGAGGTTTACTGTTGCACAGCACCTCCTGTTAATTAACGTTACAGTCGCCCTTCAAGTCTCTCCACCATTTGTTAGCAAACACCCTGCACGGGCTTTGTGTACTCTAAGCAGGGCCCACAGCTTCAGTTTGGGAACCAGTGCATTAGCAGTTAATGGAGGCGTGCACTTAAAGTGACCTTGAGTAGCATGTGAGCAGTAAGCTGAGTAAGAGAATGCGAACACGAGTGCTTTGATTGTCAACCTTGATTTCCCTGTGGTGTTGTATGTGGGTAATATCAGACAGACGGAGTGAAAAAAAGAAAGGGAGTGAAACACAAACTGTGAAAGAGCAAAAACATGTCATACAAGGGGGGGGGGGCTCGTTTAATTCTTTGACTCGCAGAGGTCACAAGCCAATTGAGCTGGCTCGCTATGATACGGTGTACCGTCGCGGGGAACATTTTCTCTCATACATCCTTTTTTCACCCCACCTCCTCCCCTCCTCCCATCTCTTACACCCCCTTTGTCCTTGGAATAATTTCACCTCTTTGCACGTCATTAGCAAGCCACCGCCTAATGAATTTCTTATCTCTCTGAATTCAGTGGCTGTTGTGATAACGCTTATTGTTTTCAGCTTTACTTGTCCTCACATTGCATCAGGCGTGTGTGTGTGTGTGTGTGTGTATGAGAGTGACAGAGAGAGGAGACATTTAGACAAATAGAGCTCTCTTTTAGCTATTTTACACCACCTCCTAGTCAGCTATGGCATTTTGCTTGTGTATTATCCAATATTCATATTATGCTGATTATTTTAATATTGTGAACATAAATAAAAGGATGGCAGCACACTGGGAGAGATGCAGTACAATGAGAGATGTGAAGGTGGTGGTGATGACAGAATGAGAAGAGGAACTGGAAAAAAGCAATTGGAAAAAAGAGATGAGACTAGAAGAGAAATAAGAGAAATTGAAAGAGAGAAACAGCGCCAATAATTGGATGTTAGTGGTATGTGCCATATCTAACAATTTTCTTTCACCATTTCACTATCCAAACTGTATAAGGTCCGCGAACTAAAAGGTACCTAAAGTGATGTGTTTTTTGTATAACTGGGAGATATTTCTGTTATTGTCTGCCTAGATGACCCTAGGCAGACAGTCTAAGGGTGAGCCTGGAACCCCAAAAGAAGCATTTGTGATGTTTGTAATTGATATTTCTTAACAAAATGACACTGTATGCACAAAGTTTACCTTCTCTGGAGCAAATTTAGGTATGCACAATATTTAAAGGCCATGCAATCCCAAGATGAATCCAATGAAAGCACAAGATAGCCTGCTGGGCTAAAGGCTAATCTGGTGCTTCTTGATGATTTCACTTCTGGAGATGCTTTAAATTTTCAGGTCCTTTTCTGTAACTCAGCAGTAGACTTGCAGAGGATTTCATTGATTGGATGGTATCGCCAACATATTTGTTTAGCCATGACAATTAGCATGGTTTTCATGCATAAATTATGCATGAAATGAAAATGCCCAGTAGTAGATCATCTTTGTGATATCCCCAAGAAGATGCTGGATATCATATACAGTGGTGGGCACAGTTCTGCTAATCCGCTAATTTGCGAAGCGAAACTTTGAAAACCATCAGCGGACCAATTAGCTTTCATTAACTTTCAGTCTGCTAACTTTTTTTTTTTTTTTTTTGCGGTTAAAGTGAGTAAATTTAATGGTCAAAAATGTTTGTAAACCCTAAAATCATACATATTAGTTCCTGTTTATGAACACAGAGAGCTAGCTAACACTTCCAGTTCACAAGTCAAAGCACACAAGCGTTGGTAAGGAGACAAGAAGCTCCACTGTGGACAAAAACGGGATGTAAGAAGCTCAAAAGTTAGTATTCTTATTGATTTATTTATTCATGCATTCATTTTGTGTTTGTGAACGCAATATGGGTGAGCCGTAGATCTGTTAATGGCTTATGAATACATAATATAAAGATCAACTGTGTCTTCTAATACTGCAGTTTACTGCTTTTCATAAAGATGATTATTAAAAGTTTTTAGCAGGTTATTGGTTTAGTGTTATAAATAAAAGTTAACTTTTCAGTTAGCGGTTTAATGGTTATCAAAGCTAACTTTTCAGTTAGCTGTACCCACCACTGATCATATCCAGCTTCACTCTAAGAAATGAAACATGCACTCTTAGGTATAAAACGTTGAATTTAATTGATAAAGTTAAGGTAACTTTTTCCACATAACATTGCCAATTAAGTGCAAAACAACATTGTAGCTGAAATCAAATGAAACATTATTACTTAAATCCCAATATTGTTTGGTAATTAATTGACAAAGTTATGTGGAAAAACTTACCTTAACTTTATCAGTTAAATTCAACATTTTATTTCTTAGAGTGTACACAGGTACTGTGAGCGCTATACAACACTGGAACAGCATCTCTGAATTTTTTACACTGAAAAAACGTCTCCTATGCTGTTCAAGGTTTGCATGGACTGAGTGTTGGGTAGGATTGTGGAAGCTTACATATTTTGTTGATGAGGAAAATTTACTGATGTTGACTTTGTAGACAATGCTGTGATCTTCATGGAATCAATGAATACCCTGATCGCAGCACTTTAGAAGTTGAGTGAGGAATCTGAGTTTTTGGATTTGTTATTATCTGAGTTCAAGACAAATCCAGATTCCACAATCCAGGCTTTCAATGACTACCTGGACTTGTCCATCAAAAGTGTATCTGTATGTGGCAAATGTCTTGAACTTGTGGAGACATTCACTTATCTCGACAGTGACATTCATGTGTCTGGGTTTTTGCCCTTTCTGATTCAGAGATACCTGGAAAATTTTATATAAGTGGTGTCCAAAGACATTACAGAAAGGGTCAAGAAGGTGCAGGTTGCTGCTGATTCCACCAAATGATTTCACTGATGAACTCATCCCATTTGCTTAAAGTGATGTTAATCAGTGAAATCAACTGGTGGAATCAGTACCTACAAAGAAAACCTGCACCCTCAAGCCCCTTTTTTGGAAAGTCTTTGGACACCACTGATTTATGGCGTCATGAGATGACTGGACAGAGGTGTTTGCCAATGCCAACTTTGTGGTTGTGAGACTTGGATGCTAGTGATCTAAAGTTATTACTGGATGTTGTTGGGAAAGTGTAGGTACACGGACCCACAACAGGGGGCGCAAATGAACGGACAATGGAGGAAGTCAAATAACAACACTTTACTGTTGTGAATGGGCACAACAAATACAACAGATTACAACAATGGACAAAAAGCCAAATCACAAAAGGTGTCGTGTGGGCAGGCTCGAAGATAGGAGACGTCTGTCAAAAGCAGAACCGGAACCACACGATTTCCTCCGCCACCAGACCCCGGGAATACTGGAGCCGCCAAGTCCCGAATTCCCAGGTGGCCACTGCCTCCGCGTGTCGGACCTGGTACTGCTGGCGAGGAACAAAGAAACAATTAAATGTGGGCGCGTTTGCACCCAGCAATCCGCACGGCAGGAAAACTACCTCCACCTCTTGTTGGAAAAGGAGTCTGTTATACAACGCACAAAAGTCACAAAAGGTTACTGTTACACAGTTAGCTGAGAATGTTACCTTCCAGGTAGAACGATATCTCGGCAAAGAGGTGGAGACGTCGTCCTGCTGATGTACTCCTGCTGATCAGATGATTGGTAACAGCTGTTGCAGGTGATGCGTGACAGCTGTCACCCTGGCTGCTCCTGTGAGGCGGCTGCGCCCTCTGGTGCCTGGAGCCCGCACTCCAGACAGGGCGCCCTCTGGTGGTGGGCCAGCAGTACCTCCTCTTCTGGCGGCCCACACAACAGGACCCCCCCTCAACGGGCGCCTCCTGGCGCCCGACCAGGCTTGTCCGGGTGGCGGCGGTAGAAATCGGCCAGGAGGGCCGGGTCCAGGATGAAGCTCCTCTTCACCCAGGAGCATTCTTCGGTACCGTACCCCTCCCAGTCCACCAAATACTGGAAGCCCCGGCCCATCCTACGGACATCCAAAAGCCGGCATACAGTCCAAGCCGGCTCGCCATCGATTATCTGGGCAGGAGGCGGCGCCGGACCCGGAGTACAGAGGGGTGAGGTGTGATGTGGTTTAACCCGGGACACATGAAACACAGGATGGATCCGCAGTGAGGCCGGAAGCTGAAGCCTCACTGCGGCTGGACTGATGACCTTAAGGATCTTGAATGGGCCGATGTATCGGTCCTGTAGCTTGGGGGAGTCCACTTTGAGGGGAATGTCTTTTGTGGATAACCACACCTCCTGCCCTGGCCGATACGCAGGGGCCGGGGTCTGCCGACGGTCTGCATGGGCTTTTGCCCTCGTCCGGGCCTTTAGCAAAGCAGAACGGGCGGCACGCCACACCCGACGGCATTTCCGTAGGTGGGCCTGGACCGAGGGCACACCGACCTCTCCCTCAACCACCGGAAACAACGGGGGCTGATACCCCAGACATACCTCAAAAGGGGAGAGGCCGGTGGCTGAAGACACCTGGCTGTTATGGGCATACTCGATCCAGGCCAAATGGGTACTCCAGGCCGCCGGGTGCGCAGCAGTCACGCAGCGCAAGGCCTGTTCCACCTCCTGGTTTACCCGTTCTGCTTGCCCGTTGGTCTGAGGGTGGTACCTGGACGAGAGACTCACCGTGGCCCCCAGTTCCCGGCAGAAGCTCCTCCAGACCTGCGAGGAGAACTGGGGACCGCGATCGGAGACAATGTCTGTTGGAATCCCATGCAGCCGGACGACGTGGTGGACCAGGAGGTCCGCTGTCTCCTGGGCTGTTGGGAGCTTCGGGAGGGCCACGAAGTGGGCCGCCTTGGAGAATCGGTCCACTATCGTGAGGATGGTGGTGTTACCCTGGGATGGCGGGAGGCCCGTGACAAAATCCAGGCCGATGTGGGACCAGGGGCGAGGAGGCACAGGCAGCGGCTGGAGTAAACCTGATGCCCTGCGATGGTCAGCCTTGCCCCTGGCGCAGGAGGTGCAGGCCTGGATATAATCCCGGACGTCGGCCTCTAGGGACGCCCACCAGAAGCGCTGCCGGACAACTGCCACGGTTCTTCGCACCCCTGGATGACAGGAGAGCTTGGAGCCGTGACAGAAGTCCAGGACTGCAGCCCTAGCTTCTGGTGGGACGTATAGTTTGTTCTTCGGCCCAGTTCTGGGGTCCGGGCTTCGTGCCAGGGCCTCCTGGACGGTTCTCTCTATGTCCCAGGTGAGGATGGCCACGATAGTGGACTCCAGGATGATGGGTTCCGGTGGATCCGACAACTCCGCTTTGACTTCATCTTCATGTACCCGGGACAAGGCATCCGATCTCTGGTTCTTGGTCCCGGGACGGTAGGTGATCCGGAAGTCAAAACGGCCGAAGAACAGTGACCAGCGGGCTTGCCTGGGGTTCAGCCGCTTGGCGGTCCTGATATACTCCAGGTTCCGGTGGTCAGTGAAAACCGTGAATGGCACGGACGTTCCCTCCAACAGATGTCTCCACTCTTCAAGAGCCTCTTTCACCGCAAGGAGTTCTCGATTGCCGACGTCATAGTTCCATTCGGCCGGGGTCAACCTGCGGGAAAAATAGGCACACGGGTGAAGGACCTTATCGGTCTTCCCGCTCTGGGAAAGCACAGCTCCTATCCCTGAGTCCGAGGTGTCCACTTCAACCACTAACTGGCGACTAGGATCGGGCTGCACCAGAACGGGTGCAGACGAGAAGCGCTGTTTCAACTCCTTGAACGCGGCATCGCAACGATCCGACCAGGTGAAGGGGACTTTTGGTGAGGTCAGGGCTGTCAGGGGGCTAACTACCTGACTGTAGCCCTTAATGAACCTGCTGTAGAAATTTGCAAAGCCGAGGAACTGTTGCAGCTTCCTACGGCTAGTGGGTTGGGGCCAGTCTCTCACCGCCGCAACCTTGGCCGGATCAGGAGCGACGGAGTTGGGGGAGATGATAAACCCCAGGAAGGACAAAGATGTGCGGTGAAACTCACACTTCTCGCCCTTCACAAACAGCCGGTTCTCCAACAACCGCTGCAGGACCTGACGTACATGCCGGACATGAGTCTCAGGATCCGGAGAAAAGATGAGTATATCGTCTAGATATACGAAGACGAATCGGTGCAGGAAATCCCGCAAGACATCATTAACTAATGCTTGGAATGTCGCGGGGGCGTTTGTGAGACCGAATGGCATGACCAGGTACTCAAAGTGACCTAAGGGGGTGTTAAATGCCGTCTTCCACTCGTCTCCCTTCCGGATCCGAACCAGGTGATACGCATTTCTAAGATCTAGCTTAGTGAAAATTCGGGCTCCATGCAGGGGCGTGAACACTGAATCCAACAAGGGCAACGGGTATCGATTACGAACCGTGATTTCGTTCAGCCCCCTATAATCAATGCATGGACGAAGTCCGCCGTCTTTTTTACCCACAAAAAAGAAACCTGCACCCATCGGGGAGGTGGAATTCCGGATCAACCCGGCGGCTAAAGAGTCCCGGATGTAGGTCTCCATTTATTCGCGCTCAGGTCGTGAGAGGTTGTACAGCCTGCTGGACGGGAACTCAACGCCTGGAACCAAATCAATGGCACAATCGTACGGACGGTGGGGGGGAAGGGTGAGCGCCAGATCCTTACTGAACACATCCACCAGGTCATGGTACTCCACCGGCACCGTCCCTAGATTGGGTGGGACTCTGACCTCCTCCTTAGCCTGGGAACCGGGAGGAACCGAGGAACCTAAACATACTCAATGGCAGGTTTCGCTCCACTGAACCACTACCCCGGACGGCCAATCGATCCGGGGATTGTGTTTTAACATCCAAGGGAAACTGAGAATCACACAGGAGGTGGCAGGAGTCACAAAAAACTTGACCTCCTCCCGGTGATTTCCTGACACCACCAGAGTTACTGGTGGTGTCTTATGTGTGATTAGAGGGAGTAGGGAGCCATCTAGTGCCCGCACCTGCACAGGCGAGGTAAGCGCCACCAGAGGGAGCCCTACCTCCCTGGCCCATCTGCTGTCTAACAGATTCCCTTAAGAGCCCGTGTCCACCAGTGCTGGGGCCTTCAGGGTTAAGTCCTCATAAAGGATTGTAACTGGGAGTCGTGTGGCAATATGGGTATGTCCCACGTGAATGTTTTGACCCACCCCTAACCCAGTTTCTAGGGGCGGGCGTTGGTGTTTTAACCGCTCGGGGCAGTCCCTCACTTGATGCTCTATTGAGCCACAAACAAAGCACGCTCCGCGGGCCAGCCTCCTCTGTTATCTGGTGCCCTAAATGTGGCCCTGCTCGTGTCCATAGCTTCATCAGCAGGGGGAGCTGTAACCACACGGAGCGTAGAGGCCGTGGAGCGTGGGGAGGGCGGAACTCGGTCGGATACGGCCGATACGCAGGGGCCGGGGTCCGCCGACGGTCTGCATGGGCTTTTGCCCTCGTCCGGGCCTTTAGCAAAGCAGAACGGGCGGCACGCCACACCCGACGGCACTTCCGTAGGTGGGCCTGGACCGAGGGCACACCGACCTCTCCCTCAACCACCGGAAACAACGGGGGCTGATACCCCAGACATACCTCAAAAGGGGAGAGGCCGGTGGCTGAAGACACCTGGCTGTTATGGGCATACTCGATCCAGGCCAAATGGGTACTCCCTGGCCCATCTGCTGTCTAACAGATTCCCTTCAGAGCCCGTGTCCACCAGTGCTGGGGCCTTCAGGGTTAAGTCCTCATAAAGGATTGTAACTGGGAGTCGTGTGGCAATATGGGTATGTCCCACGTGAATGTTTTGACCCACCCCTAACCCAGTTTCTAGGGGCGGGCGTTGGTGTTTTAACCGCTCGGGGCAGTCCCTCACTTGATGCTCTATTGAGCCACAAACAAAGCACGGTCGGAACCGGAAGGGAGAGGGATGGCGCGTGCCCGGCCACGCCCTTCGTCTCGTTCCCGACGGCGTTCTTCTAACCGATTGTCTAATCGTATAACGAGATCAATAAGCCCGTCTAAATCCCGCGGTTCGTCCTTGGCCACCAGGAGCTCCTTCAGGACGACAGTCCGTTTACGAAGGCGGCACGGAGGGCAGTGTTATTCCAGCCGGACCTCGCAGCCGCGATGCGGAAGTCGACTGCATAAACAGCTGCGCTCCGGCGCCCCTGTCTCATTGACAGCAGCACGGCTGAAGCGGTCTCTCCTCTATTTGGGTGATCGAACACTGTTCTGAACTCCCTCACAAACCCATCATATATCAGAAGGAGCCGTGAATTTTGCTCCCAAAGCGCTGTAGCCCAAGCGCGTGCCTTGCCGTGAAGCAGATTAATTACATAAGCTATCTTACTAGCATCAGTCGTGTACATGACGGGACGTTGTGCGAAGACGAGCGAACACTGCATAAGAAAGTCCGCGCATGTCTCCACACAACCCCCGTACGGCTCTGGAGGGCTTATGTATGCTTCAGGGGAAGGTGGGAGGGGTCGTTGAACGACCTGTGGAACGTCACTGTTGCGCACAGGATCGACAGGAGGGGGAGCCGCAGCAGCGCCCTGAGGGCGCGCTTCCACCTGCGCGGCGAGAGCCTCCACCCTGCGGTTAAGGAGGACGTTCTGCTCGGTCATCAGATCCAGCCGAGCCGTAAAAGCGGTGAGGATTCGCTGCAACTCACCGATCATTCCTCCTGCAGACGCCTGTGCGCCCTGCTCTTCCATTGGCCGTTCAACAGCCGGTTGACGCCCCACGGGGTCCATGACGTTGGCCGAGATATCCTGTTGGGAAAGTGTAGGTACACGGACCCACAACAGGGGGCGCAAATGAACGGACAATGGAGGAAGTCAAATAACAACACTTTACTGTTGTGAATGGGCACAACAAATACAACAGATTACAACAATGGACAAAAAGCCAAATCACAAAAGGTGTCGTGTGGGCAGGCTCGAAGATAGGAGACGTCTGTCCAAAGCAGAACCGGAACCACACGATTTCCTCCGCCACCAGACCCCGGGAATACTGGAGCCATCAAGTCCCGAATTCCCAGGTGGCCACTGCCTCCGCGTGTCGGACCTGGTACTGCTGGCGAGGAACAAAGAAACAATTAAATGTGGGCGCGTTTGCACCCAGCAATCCGCACGGCAGGAAAACTACCTCCACCTCTCGTTGGAAAAGGAGTCAAAAGTCAAAAGGTTACTGTTACACAGTTAGCTGAGAATGTTACCTTCCAGGTAGAACGATATCTCGGCAAAGAGGTGGAGACGTCGTCCTGCTGATGTACCCCTGCTGATCAGATGATTGGTAACAGCTGTTGCAGGTGATGCGTGACAGCTGTCACCCTGGCTGCTCCTGTGAGGCGGCTGCGCCCTCTGGTGCCTGGAGCCTGCACTCCAGACAGGGCGCCCTCTGGTGGTGGGCCAGCAGTACCTCCTCTTCTGGCGGCCCACACAACAGATGTTTTTGGTACTAGGTTGCTTCAGAGGATTCATTCATCCCACTGTGTTGACTTTGTCAAGATGAGGATGTAAAGGAGTACCAGTCATGAAATTTTGGCCATGTGCACGATCCAGCACGCAAAAGCCCCAGTTTTGAGAACTCCAGCTGCTGGAGAAGGTCAGCGGGATATCGGTGTTTCACCTGGCTGCAGCCAGATTATGAAGACCAGTTGTCTGCCTGGGTGCTTGCTACTGAGAACCCAAAGTGGTGCTGTGGAGTGGAACAAATAAGGCCCGATAGTAATTATAGTTAAACTGACGTGGGTCAAAACAATTTTTATGTTTGACACTGTTCCCAAAGTTGGCTTAAGTCAAAATTCCCTACAAATACTAACATCTGGAACATTCTGAATTTGGCAGCCGTGTGTAATTGCAATGCATGCCCGAGCCGTCCTTTGGGTAGTTATAGTGGTGGTGGCGGGGGGGGGAGGGGGGGGTAGTAGGAGCTTATGTTGCGTTGTGAATAACCTGCACAAACACAGGAATTTATGTTTGATATTACACCTTTTTTTTTTTCATTAGGAGGTAAGGCACAGGAACTGATATCAAAATTACAATGATCAGATCACATCTGCAATACAACTGTCAATGAGCACAATCAGTTTAGTAGAGATACTGTGCATCACATTGAATAAAAAATAATGCATATAATCTGCCTGCTAAGGTTTTCTGTTTGAACAAGAACTGAACATGAAAAGGCAAAATAAGTGAATAAATAAATAAATAAATAAATATAAATAAATAAATAAAGTAAATAAATACAATAATAATAATAATCAAGAAATTGTGAGAATACTAAAAACATTTTTAACAGAGAGAGAGAGGAGGAGAGGGGGTCCATCAATCATG
Source organism: Thalassophryne amazonica (assembly GCF_902500255.1). NCBI lineage: Eukaryota > Metazoa > Chordata > Actinopteri > Batrachoidiformes > Batrachoididae > Thalassophryne > Thalassophryne amazonica. The sequence goes on from NC_047121.1 coordinate 47,215,295, forward strand.
AGGGAAAGAGTTGAGAGAGCGAAAGAATGTTAAAAAGGGAAGCCATTTGTTATAAAATTTATCAGAATTACCTTTCACTGAGTATCTAATCTTCTCCAGCTTTAAAAAAGACATAGTGTCGTTGAGCCACTGAGCACTAGAGGGCGCTTTAGTTGACTTCCAGTGAAGAAGAAGATGCCGTCTTGCCAGTAGAGAAGTGAAGGCTAGAATATCTAATTGATTAGAGGTAAACCTGGTATGGTCTTCTGGGAGCCCAAATATGGCGACATGGGGTGATATCTTTATGGTCTTTGAAAGTATTTTTGACATGGTATTAAAGTAGTTTTGCCAGAAGTGAGACAGCAACGAACAGGAGTAAAACATATGAGTTAAATTGCAAAATAGAGCTTGGCATTTGTCGCAACTGTCAATGACAGTGGAATAGATTTGTGAAAGTCGAGCTTTGGAATAATGGATTCTGAACAGTACTTTAAACTGTATGAGGGTGAGACGAGCACAAGCTGAGCTTGTATAAATTTTTTTAAGAGCAATGTCCCACCAGTTATCTTCCAAATTCAAGCCCAGTTCTTGTTCCCAGGCAGCCTTGACTTTGGTGACTGGTGTGTAATCAAAGGACAAAATCTGATTATAAACTTTAGCTATGAGTGACTTCTGAAGTGGGTCATGGCTTAGAAGATCTTCCCAGTGTAGACTTGGTGGTATTGAGGGAAAAACTGGAAACAAGACCTTAGTACATTGTCTAATTTGAAAATAACGAAAAAGATGAGATGGTGGAAGATTAAATTCTACTGAGAGATCTGAGAAACTGCGAAAAATACCATCCTTGTAAAGATCTTTAAAACATTTCAATCCTTTGTTATGCCAAGCTAAGAAGGTTGAATCTGTAATCGCAGGTTGAAATAAATGATTCCTCAATAGAGGAGATAAAGTAGAGGTAGACTTGAATTTGAAATACCTCCTAAATTGATACCAAATTTTGAGTGTGGAATGAACCACCTGGTTATTTGTAAAGCCAGAGAGATTGGATGGAATAGAAGAGGTAAGCAAGGCGATAAGGGAGGATGAATCACAAGACTGTGCCTCTAAATTGCACCATGGCAAGTCTATTGATCTGAACCAAAATGAGGTCTTGTAAATATGTGCAGCCCAATAATATAATTGGAAATTTGGAAGTGACAATCCCCCATTGAATTTACATCTCTGAAGTGTGGATTTGCGGATCCTGTGTTGTGTGTTGGGGGGTTTGGATGGATGTTTTTGTGTTGTTTTCTTTTCTTTGCTCTCCAGGTGGTATGCAAACTGGTTTTTGTCTGTGGAGAAGGTGCTGGCAGAAGAGTCCTTCACCCTCATCAGTATGATTTGCAGCACCTGTGGATGATGCTCACGTGCAAACTTAAAGACTTTCAGCTGAAGCAGATAATGAGATGGCGTTCTGCATTTAAGCCATGAGTGATTCAAGCAGAATTGCCGGGAACTTGACCTTGTGACGTTCGTTTGTGAGACGCTGAGGACCGTGCCTGGGTTTGACACATCGTGCCTGTGAAGGAGGATGGGTGAGGGACACATGCTGTCAGCACACATCAGAGGTGATTGATTGTCTGAATAAGTGTTAACAGTAATTTGGTATTTTGTTACGCAGTATATGTGAATATTGATGAGAGTTGTGCAGCTCGCTTCTCACGGCCGTGGCATGCGGACAGATGATCCTCCACCTGTTGTGAGAAGCTGCTCATTTACATAAAGCTTAAATTCAGACCTGAATGTGTTGCTGATAGTGTGTGCCTTTGAAGGATATTAGTTGTAGCTGTTGACTTACCTCACCTCTTCTATCCTTCACAGAGTCAGTTTGTCGTGTCCACCTGGGGGGTGTTTGGCGGTGAATGTGAGTCCAGAAGCGCCGGGCTTCGATCCCTTTGGGCGCTGGAGAGCGCGCCCTTCCTTCACTCCGCCAGACAAACGCACTTTATGTTGTACACCGAATTTTGCACAAGAGGGGGATAATAAAATTGTTTTGTTTTTTGGAACCGCTTTCTGGTTATTTAACGCTGGGTTCAGTCAGACGCAGGTCCGCTCCTCAACCCACGTCGGCACATAACAGTAGTTGCCGGCCATTCTAAAATGGACCCAGCGGCAGAAGCGGTTCCATTTGCCGAAAGAGTTCAAGAACACTTGGAGAAAATATGGGAGCAATTACAGCATCTCGCAAACCAAATTAAACAAACATGCCCGTGTTACGGAGCTTGCAGCGCAAGCCGTTCCGCTTCCTGCTGCTCCAGCTGCGGCACCATCGATACCAGTGCAGGTAACTCCGTCACCCAGAGATTCGGCTTCCGAACCGATTATTTGTCATCCGGAGCCTTATGCGGGAAACGTTGAAGCCTGTGCTCTGTTTTTGATGTTATGTTCTCTGGTTTTTGCTCATACCGTTGCCCAACGGTTGCTGAATCTCAGGCAGGAGAGGCGGAGTGCGGCGGATTATTCTGTGGATTTCCGAATTTTTTCTGCTCAGTCCGGTTGGAATGCCACAGCTTTAAGAGGAGTGTTTGTGGATGTTTAAACGATTTATTAAAAGACGAGCTAGCAGTCCGTGACGAACCAAAATATTTAGATGAGCTAATATCTTTGGTTATTCATCTAGATGATCGGATAAAGGAGCGTGGACGTGAGAGAGGGTGAACATCAGAGTGGGTCTTTTCGTTTCGGGGCTTTCCCCGACAGATCTGGGCTGCCTCTTCTTCGCCCCACTGAGACTCCTCCGACGGGACCTCTGGCTCCTCTTGCGGATGAGCCCATGCAGCTCGGACGAGCTGAAGCCGCCATATTGCCCCATTACATAAGCGTCAAGAAAAACAGTGATGACGTATCTCCAGGTGTTCTGGGACAGGCAAAATAATGGACACAAAAAAAAAAAAAATTATTTGGGCTGTTTTTGTTTTTTTGTAAGGGGTTATAAATTGTTTGGGGATTTAGAGGCAGTTCTGGTGGAGTGAACGACTGGCGGTTCGGAGCTCAGCTGGACTCAGTCAATCCTTGGTTTTTATTATTTAAATTTAGGTATTTTCTGTTTGGGATGGGGTCGTTTTGTTTTGTTGTTTTTTATTTCCCTGCTTCCCTAACCCCAACCTCACTCGCCCTAAGACCGTTTGTCTTGTGGGTTGTGGGGTGGTGCAGGTTGGTCACGCTGAGTGTTTCTCAGAAGACCTCTGCACCTGGGGGGGGGGGTTGTCAGGGGCGTTTTTTTTGGGTTTGGTTAGGATCCGGTTCCACTCCAGCCTCGGTGGGCCTTTGACCGTTCATCATTGGTGTTGCCGGGGTGTGGTGCAGCGGGAACATACCTCAGTCGGAGGGGTGGGCCGATCTGTTGCCGTTTGCCATTTCGGTAGTTCCGCCCCTCCCGATAGGCTGGTGGTATGGTCGGGTAGGGGCACCGGACGTATTTCCGGTTTTCCGCTGCGCTTCGGGGTTGGGGCCGGGTTAGTTTTTCCTGTTTCCTTCCCCGGCTTAGTAATTTTGTGCCGTTCGCCAAAACTGAGCCGACAAAGGGCTCTGGGAGTGATCTGGGGTCTTTCGGGGTGCTGGGGGAGGTAACAGGGTTTGTCGGTTGTTTTATTTGCCCCCGGGGTAGTTTAATGAAGTCCGCCGGGGGTTGGATTTTTGTGTTTCTTATGTTTCCTTCCAGGTTCCACCTCCAGGGTTGATGGGACGGTCCTCTGGGGGGGAATTTGCTTGTGGGGCCGGCTAGCCAAGTGTGGCCGGGTCTGGGGTTCCTGGGTTGTGGGGAGGGTGCCTCCTGGGGTTGATGGTACGGTCCTCTGGGGGGCGCTGTTGCTCCATGTGTACCTGGGGACCTCTGTGGGATTCCGGCTTTGGCTGTTTCTCCTGGAACTGGCGGTAAAGGTCTTCTGGGGGGTGTTGGGCTCTGCAAGTCGTTCTGGGGGGGTTGTTTGTTATTTTTCTTTGTGAATTTGTGTTTGTATTGTGTTGTTGGGGCTGTGTTGGGTTTTTGCATTTGGGAGTTTTTCTTTTCTTCCCGGGGTTGGATGGGACGGTCTCCTGGGGAGGTTCTGGGTGGGTTTTGTGTTTTTCTTGTATGTTGGGTTGTATATGGGACTTTTTTGAGGTTTTGTTGATGCCAGCCGGCCTTCTAGCCGCGGTGCCCTGTCCTGCTGTCTGCTGTGGTCCTTGGGAGCGTTACGCCGTCTGCTTGCTGTTATGGACCCCGGAGGGAGGTGCTGTTCTCGGGCCTGGTTTGTTCGGTCGCCAGGAGGCTTCCCGTTGATGGGGGGGGGGGGGGGGGGGGGTACTGTTGTGTGTTGGGGGGTTTGGCTGGATGTTTTTGTGTTGTTTTCTTTTCTTTGCTCTCCAGGTGGTATGAAAACTGGTTTTTGTCTGTGGAGAAGGTGCTGGCAGAAGAGTCCTTCACCCTCATCAGTATGATTTGCAGCACCTGTGGATGATGCTCACGTGCAAACTTAAAGACTTTCAGCTGAAGCAGATAATGAGATGGCGTTCTGCATTTAAGCCATGAGTGATTCAAGCAGAATTGCCGGGAACTCGACCTTGTGACGTTCGTTTGTGAGACGCTGAGGACCGCGCCTGGGTTTGACACATTGTGCCTGTGAAGGAGGACGGGTGAGGGACACATGCTGTCAGCACACATCAGAGGTGATTGATTGTCTGAGTAAATGTTAACAGTAATTTGGTATTTTGTTACGCAGTATATGTGAATATTGATGAGAGTTGTGCAGCTCGCTTCTCACGGCCGTGGCGTGCGGACAGATGATCCTCCACCTGTTGTGAGAAGCTGCTCATTTACATAAAGCTTAAATTCAGACCTGAATGTGTTGCTGATAGTGTGTGCCTTTGAAGGATATTAGTTGTAGCTGTTGACTTACCTCACCTCTTCTATCCTTCACAGAGTCAGTTTGTCGTGTCCACCTGGGGGGTGTTTGGCAGTGAATGTGAGTCCAGAAGCGCCGGGCTTCGATCCCTTTGGGCGCTGGAGAGCGCGCCGTCCTTCACTCCGCCAGACAAACGCACTTTATGTTGTACACCGAATTTTGCACAAGAGGGGGATAATAAAATTGTTTTGTTTTTTGGAACCGCTTTCTGGTTATTTAGCGCTGGGTTCAGTCAGATGCAGGTCCGCTCCTCAACCCGCGTCGGCACATAACATCCTGGGTACCTTTCCATCCCATAAGAAGTGGGAAATAGTTTGATCAATTGTATTAAAGAACTGTTTAGGCAAAAAAAGTGGGAGACAGTGGAACAAAAATAAAAACTTGGGCAAGATGTTAATTTTGACTACATTAATTCTTCCAATTAAAGTAAGAGGTAAGCTCCCCCATCTTTGGAAATCTGATTTAACTTTAGACATTAAAGGCAAGAAATTGGCAGAAAAAAGGAAATTTAATGTTCTGGTTACATTGATCCCTAGATACCTGAAGCCAGACCTGCTCAATTTAAAAGGAATATCATATTGTGTGAGTTGTAATGCTGAAGCGTTAATAGGATAGCATTCAGTTTTAGAAATATTCACCTTGTATCCTTAAAATGATCCAAATCTCTGAAGAACAGATAAAATTTTAGAATGGATAGAACGGGATCAGAGACATATAACAATAAATCATCGGCATAGAGTGATAGCTTAAACTCTGTGCCCAGTTGAGTAATCCCAGGAAAAATGGAGGAGGAGCGCAAAAAGACTGACAAAGGCTCTATAGCTATTGCAAACAGTAGGGGAGATAGAGGGCACCCCTGTCTGGTGCCACGGGCAAGAGAGAAAAAATTTGATTGAATATTATTGGTAGAAATATTAGCTTGTGGAGATGTGTAAAGGAGACGGATCCACTAAATGAACCCATCTCCCAGGTCAAATTTCTTTAGAACAGCGAATAAGTAGTCCCATTCAACCCTGTCGAACGTTTTTTCAGCGTCGACTGAGATCACAGCTTCGGGTATTGCTGCAGTGATTCTGAAATAGATAATATTTAAAAGTGTACGAACATTAAAGAAAAGCTGCCGCCCCTTAACAAATCCAGTTTACTCAGGTGAAACAATGGATGGTACAATATTTTCAAGACGATTAGCCAAGACTTTAGCCAGGATCTTAGCATCCACATTTATCAGTGACAGAGGTCTGTAGGAGCTACAGAGATCTGGATCCTTATCTTTTTTTAAGAGGAGACTTATGGATGCTTGTCTTAAAGTGGGTGGAAGAGTTCCCAATTGAAGTGATTCCATATACACAGCATGCAATAATGGGGACAATTTATCCTGAAATTTTTTAAAAAACTCAACTGAAAACCCGTCTGGGCCAGGAGCCTTGTTGTTTTGCGTGCATCTCATAGTGAGATTTATTTCTTCTACCATCAATGGTGAGTCAAGTTCTTTAAGCAAAACTGGGTTTATCACTGGGAAATTGAGACTGTCTAGGAATAGGTTCATTTCTGTAGTATTAGGTGGAGATTCAGACTTATATAAAGAGGAGTAAAATGAGTGAAAAACAGAATTAATGGTGGCGGGATCACTATGCAGTGTGCCCGCTGAATCCTTTATCTGGGGAATCATACGTGAGGCTGCCTGGCGTCGTAGTTGGTGAGCTAGAAGCCGGCTTGCCCTATCACCATGTTCATAATATATGGAGCACGAGCGTAGAAGAAGCCTCTCTGCATCATTAGTGGTGATAAGGTCAAATTCAGTCTGTAGCGCAACACGTTTAAGTAAATTGGGGGAGAAACAAGTGGTGAGTTGTTGGTCTATTTTAGTGATGTTGATAGAAAGTTCTTGTAGTTTGACTTTTCGAGATTTGTTAGAATGGGCAGAGTAGGAGATTATTTGTCCCCGTAGATATGCTTTTAATGATTCCCACAGGAGTGAACATGTGATAGGTTCTGTATCATTGATTAATAGCAATAAAATTGTCAATTTTAGCTGCAATAAATTTATTGAATTCATCATCTGAAAGAAGTAATGAATTGAACCTCCAAGGTGTTGAGTAGCGAGATTGTGAGGAAAACTGAATATCTAAAGAAAGAGGGGCATGATCGGAGATAACGATAGGGTGGTAATTAACATTAAGTACATTGGGAATTAATTTGGCATCAATGAAATAGTAATCAATGCGAGAGAAAGATTGATGCATCTGTGAAAAGAAGGAGAATTCCTGGGGGCCTGGGGGTTGTAAAATCTCCAAGGATCAACGCAACCATTTTTAGACATGAAATCAGAAAGAGATCTTGACATTAATGATAGGGTTAGGGTTCGTGGGTTAGAACGGTCTAGATTGGGGTCAATTACACAATTCATATCCCCTCCAAATATAAGGAGATTATTGTTCAAAGAGGGAAGACGTTCAAAAAGCCTATTCATAAAATGTGAATCATCAAAACTGGGGGCATATATATTAACTAATAGGATGGGAACATGGAATAGTGTGCCTACAATAATCAAGTATCTACCATCTTTGTCTGATATAACCTTAGAAGCTGAGAATTGAATTGACTTACCAATTAAAATAGCGACCCCTCTGGCTTTAGAAATTCGAGTGAAACACCTCAGAAACCCAGGGACATTTGAGTCTGACCTGGTCTTTGATACGCATGTGGGTTTCTTGTAGAAACACTAGATCAGCTTTAGTTTGATATTACACCTTAACATGTTAATAAACAAAATTCAAGCATGCACTTTTTTGTTTCATTTTCAAATTGACTGTTCTTGATTAAAACTTTTTTTTTCCCAGGAGGGGCAGTGCCATTTCGTCCGCTGCTGACTGATACACCGAGGGAGTGAAGAAGCAGTGTAGAGATGATTAAACAAGGACAGAGAAAGAATAGGAAGCAGTTCGAAGGACAGAACAGATGGGAGTGTTCTGGTCTGTTACTGATGTTCCTCACAAGAATTAAAGTCCAGGAAGAGGTGAACACACACACACACACACACACACACACACACACACACACACACACACACACACACACACACACACACACACACACACACACACACACACACACACACACACACACACACACACACACACGCGTGCGCACATGCACATGCACGTCCGCTCTCTATAGGTGATAGTTTGGGCGCCTGTAAACATCAGCAACCCCCTACTGGTTTTCCTGCAGCAGTACTTAGCGACTTAGTGACCCATTCATCCCCTCACACATGGGCACCGCCCCCTGGAGAAGTGCACAGTCGACCCAAAGTGCCACCCTGCTAAATACAGACACACATATCACAAATATACATTTGCATTTGGCTGGTTGTGCGAGCGCTAAGTGTTAAACACATTCTTCTGACACCTTTTGTGATAAAAGAATGCATGTGTGGATGTGATGTGAGGCAGAGGGAGGGATGGTTGATAGATTAAGGAAAAAGCAACTGAAATATAATAGCAGCCATGTCACACTGTCAGCATTGGTGCAATGCAGTGTTAAGGGCCCCTTCACACATAGTATGAATAAGTACAACTCAGAGTGACTCACGGCGAAATAGCTCGTATGAGCGAACCATGAAAACATCGCGCTGATTGGCAGGCATGCACGATCCCGTGCGATGGTTCGTGCACGCAACGGTGTCTTTCGAGCAAGAATACAGTGCGTGCGAACAGCTGCACCACATCACGCCGCTGATGTGTAGACACACCCGTTGCTACGGGCGGGCCCTAGGGGGCAGTGCCCGCCCACTGATATGCTTGGGCCCGCCCACCCAAGCCAGATCACAGTCACAGATCTCAAATAAATAAATAGATAAATAAAATCCTAATTTCATTTTATTGTACTTGCTTTGGGTTAAAACGGCCAGTGTTGCATAATCACTAAGACATTAAATATATTAAAACCGTGTGAGTTTGTTGGAAAGTTTGTCTACGTATGTAATCACGTCAGTGTTGCCCAGGAACAATCAGTTACCGCGTTTATGGGGGGAAATGAAGTGTGAGTTTTTCCCAGCAGACAGCAGCTAGTTTTTGTGCTTTCCTAAATGTGGATATACGTAACTGGTTTAAAACCCCAACATCGGTAACTTCGGATAAACCAACACATGATGTCGTTGGTGTTGGGATGGTGTCGTGACACGGACCCACAACAGGGGGCGTTAATGAATGGACAATGGATAAGCCAAAAAGTAACAATTTAATGTTGTGAAGTGCACAACGAAGTACAGACAATAACAATATTGCGGAATGTCAATCATACACAAGGTGGCGTGTGGCAGGCTCGAAGATAGAAGACGTCTGGTGATAGAAGAGCCGGAACCCACACAGCTTCCACCACCAACGGATCCGAAGAACACCGGAGCCGCCAAGCCCTGCGCCCCAGGTGGCCACTGTCTTCAGCAGTCAGACCCGGTACTGCTGGCAGAGAACAGAAACAGTTTTGATGAGTGTGAGTTCGCACACTCAGTAATCCCACAGTCTGTGTTCAGTAAGGAGGGAGAACCTCCACCTCCGACAACACACACGGACAGCTCCTGTGACAACCACTTATCTAGTTGGGGTGGGAGGCGAAGCCGTCGCAGTCCACACCAAACGCCAATACAGCAGATACGGAACACGTCACAGGAAAACGGCTGCAAATGAGATCAGACTATTAGTCAAAGTTAAGCTTAGCAGAGAAATGACCTGTATGGTAGCTGATTTCTCGGCGGGGAGGTGGAGTTGCAGTCCGGCTTTTATGGAGGTTGATGTAGATGAGTGACAGCTGGTGGTGATGATGTGACAGCTGTCACTCCACTGGTTTCGGCGCCCTCTCGTGCTTGAAGCCTGCACTCCAAGCAGGGCGCCATCTGGTGGTGGTGGGCCAGCAGTACCTCCTCTTCAGCGGCCCACACAACAGTTGGCAAAGAAAACCCTGGACCCATTTCTACCTCCGTGGATCCTGTACTGACACAGGGTGGACGAAAGAGAGGAGGACAGCTCTGGCACTCTACTCAAAGTAGGTCCAAATTTTTATTGTGTGTGTGTGTCATAGGCGATTGCTAAGACTGCAAGGGAAGCTCAGCTTCCCCTAAAATGTCAAAAAATAAGTGATCAAATATATACTGTTGTGTGTACGTCACTGACTAAATATGCGCTACAACGCGCTCAACTTTTGTTCAGAATCACCTTCTTATCACTGGTAACAACGCGGCTTCCCTCTCACTCAAACCCGCAGCTTCACAGTGCTTTAAACAGTGTGGACGCTGAGCGTCCACAGAGTTCAATAGCGAAGCAAAGAGTGCCGTGAAATGAGACGAGTCATTGGATAAATGCTGGGCTTTGTCCTGCCCATCGGACGCTCAGCGTGTCTGGGGGTCTATGGGGCAGTGGGCTGGCCTCGGCTGGCCCGGACGCTCAGCTTCTGCGTGATGATTGGATGATCTGTCTGAGGCTGAATCCCTTTTTGATTGACAGCGAAATGAGCGAATCAGCGATCTTTTGGTGTAAACATCCATGAGAGCATTTTTTAATTTTCATTCTGTTCTGAGTTGAACCGGAGACTTTCCTAATCCTCTTAGCGGGATTTTCTTTGTTAAAAACGACTAGCAACAAATCGAGCTTCTATTTCTGGTGGGTTTTTTTTTGTAGCTGCTTGTGTTTGGAGACTGACTTCTATCACTCTTTCTGACTTCTATCGCAGTTTCTGTCCTTACCGAGCAGCGGGTGCTGCTGAGCTCCTCCACCGTCACAAAGCACTCACAGGCAGACAAGCTTCGCACTACCCTCGCGCCAGTCCCAGCTAGTGAGCTAGCTAGGTAGCAAGCTGCACATAATGGCAGACAATTTGAATGTTGTGGACCGGATTTTGGCGAAGCCATTTGATAGTCTTCCTTAATGAAGAAAAGTTAAACAGCAGGGCAGATCAACTCCTCAGATTAATTTGGTCCAAAAGGTGGGGAAAAGTAACAGGTCTTTTCAGCTGTCCCGCTGGCTGACTGGAAGTGCTGTAACAAATAAAATGTACTGTTTCTTGAAAAGGAACGGAGGGTAGAATTTACGTATAAATAAACCGACACATTTTATGATGTAGGCCGAAATTGAGCTTCCCCTTGTTGAAAGACCAGCATCCGCCACTGGTGCGTGTGTGTGTGTGATGGCAGTGGGTACTATTGCTACTGCTACCTCTCTGTTGGTTGCTTTGAAATGCACCCGTAGTGGTGTTTTTTTTTTTTAGTTTGAGATGCTGGTTGTCATCTTACGTCATGTGCACACTCAGTTGGTGGTGGCGGTGTGTGTGTGTTGGCAATTGGTAGCGACCCCTCTGTTGGTTGCTTTGAAATGCACCCGCCGTGGTGTTTTTTTGTTTGTTTAGTTCGAGATGCTGCGTGTGATCTAATACGTTATTTGTACTTGTGTGTGTGCTTGCGAACATGCGCGCGCGTTTGTTTGTGTGTGTGTGTGTGTGTGTGTGTGTGTGAGTGAGAGAGTGAGAGAGAGAAAGAGAGAGAGAGAGAGAGCGCTGGTCTGGTCATGGTTAATGTGATGATTATTGTGAGGGATTAGGGCTGCGTGAATAGTAAAAATAACCAAAAATAAGCTATTAATGGTGGTGCCCACCTGGTGGATTTCATAAGCCCCCCTTAAGACTGAGATCTGGCGACGGGACTGTGTCAAGAACAATAAAATAAAAACCAGCTGTATAATTAGTGAATATCACTGGGTTGATATAAATAATACATAAATGGGGATGCAGTACAGAACTCCGTGGTTAAATACCTCTGATTAAAAAAAAATGTCACTCACGGGATTGAAACACGTAAGCTCTGATTACAAGACAGAAACTTTCACTGTGCTACTATCGCTGGCCTGTAATCAGTGCGGAAAAATGGCTGAAATCATCAAAGACATGGATGAGGTGCGCTGTGTCCTGCAGCAGCAGCCCGGCGCAAAGGCGAAAGATCTTCACAGTTGAAGCTGTGAGCAGACATGCCCCCCCCCGTCTGTTCAGTGCTCAGACCAACGTGTCTCTGTGTTATGTGGTCATTCATTTTTGTTATTTGCTATGTAATTGCATATGTAGGTATTGTCGTAATTATTTATATAACTGTCCTGGCGGTGGTTTCTGTGTTTGGCATGTGTGCACTGAGCTGTCATCCAGCTGTCAGTGTGCTGTGATCAGCTGACAGGCCCCTCCCCATGCTGTGTGCAATCAGACCATCGCTGTCCGGCCCCCATGTGATCAGATCTGTACATACATATCAGCATTTTATGCAAGTGTGCTCCCCCCCGGCATGCCAGATGTGTTGGGGGGAGCGAGACATGGCCACATGTGCAAGACACATGCACCATGTGTGTGGCTTTTTGCAACTCCACAGTCGTGGGGCACTTAGACAAATTTCACATCCAGCTTGACAGTGACTGTCTGCTGATTGTTTTTGTGATGATAGTGCAAATGGCCACATATTGTCTGAGTGCCAAACGAGCGGTGTTAGATGTTCGTATGTGTCAGCTGCAATTTGGCCGACACCTGCTGCGAGAAGGTTCGATGGGCTCGCACAGCGCACACTCTGTCTTTCAGCTGCTGGTGTGCGCAAATAGTTGTAGCAACAGGTGTACGAGGCGTTGGAAGCAGCTACGATTTTACACATTTTGCATACGATTCTTGCTTCATGCGCATTTCATGCTGATCTGTGGTAGGTTGATTAATCCAATGCTATAAAACACAGTAATTGTTGGGTGTATGGGCTGATCAAGATGGTGATGTGATTTTATAGTAAACATCCAGTCAGTACTAACCATGATACACACTTTCTTATGCAAGAACACTCACTTCAAAAGTGAGTCTGGCAATGATGAAATGGCTCACAACATATCTATATTTGTGTGCACTAATCTCTCAACACAAGTTAATTTATGGGTATTGCCGCTGAAATGAATAAATACGACTGTGATTCAGCCCTAGATATGTAGGCAAAAACAGATGGATGGATGGATTACTATGCAGTGTGTGAGAAGTATAGTTAATAGCTGAAGTAATGGCAGGTACACGGTATGTTGTGAAGGTGTAGGAACACGGACCCACAACAGGGGGCGTTGAATGAACGGGCAATGGATAAGCCAAACAGTAACAATTTAATGTTGTAGTGCACAACGAAATACAGACAATCACAGTTTAGGTACCACCGAATTACAGATTTGAGTGACGTGTGGGCAGGCTTGAGGATAAGAGACATCCGTGCTGAGCCGACCCGGATCCCACACGGCCTTCACCGCCAACGGATCTGAAGAACACCGGAGCCGCCAAGTCCTGGGTCCCCAGGTGGTCACCGTCTCCAGCTGTCAGACCTGGTACTGCTGGCAGAGAACAGAAAAACAGTATTGATGAGTGTGAGTTCGCACACTCAGTAATCCCACAGTCTGTATTCTTTTGGGAGGGAGCACCTCCACCTCCAATCACACACTCGTGCAGCTCCTGTCTAACCACTTATCTGGATGGAGTGTGGAGTGAAGCCGTCGCTGATCACACCTAACGCCAATCCAACGGATAAGGAACACCACAGGAATACGGCTGCAAAAAGAGTCCAGACTATAATGCAGTTTCACGTTCAGCAGAGAAATTACCTCTTCTGATAGCTGATTTCTCGGCGGGGAGGTGGAGTTGCAGTCCGGCCTTTATGGTGGTGGTGATGTGATGTGGATGAGTGACAGCTGGTGCTGATAATGAGTGACAGCTGTCACTCCCGGTTGCTATGACGCCCTCTCATGCTTGAAGCCCGCGTTCAAGCAGGGCGCCATCTGGTGGTGGTGGGCCAGCAGTACCTCCTCTTCAGCGGCCCACACAACACGGTATGTAGTATTACCTGTCAAGAGTGACGTAATAAAGTATCTCCACATCACTGGTCATCTAGTTTTGTTTAACAGTGTCTACAAGGCTTTCAACAAAATTCTAATTATTATATCCATCCATCCACCCATCCATCCATCCATCCATCCAGTTGCATGGATGCAGATAGGCAGAAAGAAAGTGGAAAAAGGACAACCTACAGGTGTCTCTGGGTATTCTGAGGGACAGTCTGACTACCAGAAGGCTGTGAAGGAGGCAAAATGTCAAAATCTGTCTCGTATTATTTCCAGCAGTTGTCATCGTCTCAGAGTGTTGTTTCAGACTATAAACTCTGTACCTCTGTTTCGATGGATGCTACAACTACGAACTGTGAGCAGTTTCTTCAGTTTTTCCACTGACAGACAGAATGTTGATCATAAATGTAATGTTGAACTGTCTGTTACTCGTGCACATTCTGCTGTGCTCAAGCAGTTTAATCTCTCTTTCGTCCTTTCGTGGGGCAGTGAAACACACAAAACCTACAAGTTGTCCTTTAGATGTTCCAGCTAAGGTGCTGACAGGCATTTTTAATACTGTCAGGTCGGGTCCCTAACTTATCAACTCTTGTCTTAGTTCAGGGTCTGTTCCAGCTGGTTTTAATCATGCTGTGGTTTGACCCCACCTTAAAAAAAACCTCACATCGACTCACTGTGGAACAAGTTACCTCCTGATTTATGCACTACTTCCGACCTAGCACTTCTTAAACTGGCATTTAATACCTAGTGGTGCTGTGTCATGTTTTGATTTTATGTACCTTTTTAACTCTATTATATGTTTGTTTTATTTTTGTGAATTCTTGATCTTTGATTTTACTGTAAAGCACTTTGGACACCATCTGGCTGCTGTAAAGGGCTATACAAATATATGTTGATGATATCAAGCGTGGCACAAACCAGGTTAGGAATGATAGAGTTCAAAAGGTTTAATAAGAGAAACAATCGGGAGGTCGGTACATGGGGAATCCAGCAGCGAAGCAAAGGTATCAGAATAGCGAGAGACTGAGACATAGTTCAATAACAGGCATAGCTAAAAAAAAACACAGTGTATGGGCTATCAGAGGCAAGGCAGAAATAAGGTCAGAAACGAGGCAGAGTCAAAATACAAGCAGGCAAAAACAGATCAAGGAACAAGGCTGGAAAATGACACAGAATCAACAATCTGGCAATGAGCAGTGAGACTGTGAGGGCTTAAATAAGGAGCAAATTAATCCAGGTGATGTGAGGCAGGTGTGTGGAAGGTTCTGGAAAGAAGTGTGGTTTAGTGAAACAAAGAAGAGGGAAGAAAGGCAAGAGTGTGCGGGAGGGCAACACAAGGTGGAGAGAAGAAAAGACAAAGATACATGAACAGTTGCCAAGAGTGTGAGTGAATGAAAACACAAAGCAGACAGAAACACAAGGCTGGTGCAGTGGAGTGAGAACAAAATCAGATGGGCGTGAGGGAAACAGAGAACAAAGGTCAAATGGAAACAGAGGACTATGAACAGAGCATGAACAGAAACTGAGGACAGAATAAAATACTGCCATGAACAAGACCTGAACTAAGCATGAACATGCAAACAAAAAGCGAACCATCAGATAATAAACATAGAAGATAAATTACCTAAGAACTGAATAGGAAAATAAACACTAATGCTGCGTTCACACCGGGCGCGACGTGAGCAACAGCAGCGACAGGCTGCCATGTAATCCCTATGGAAGGATGCGTTGTGGCGCCAAGCCACGCAACGCGACGGACATGAATGAAGCGACGCGAATGAAGCGATTTTGAGCGATTGGCACGTTTGTGGCGCAATATCGCGTTGCGTTGCCCTCCTCCCCAAGTTGAAAAATCTGAACTTTTTCACCTTTTACCTGTGCTGCTCCACAGCCTGTCCAGTGGATTTTGATTTTGATTTTATTTTTTTTAGCACTGTTGTCGTGTGTTACCTGTGCTGCTCCACAGCCTGTCTAGTGGATTTTTATTTTATTTTTTACCACTGTTGTCGTGTGTTACCTGTGCTGTTCCACAGCCTGTCCAGTGGATTTTTATTTTATTTTTTACCACTGTTGTCGTGTGTTACCTGTGCTGCTCCACAGCCTGTCCAGTGGATTTTTATTTTATTTTTTAGCACTGTTGTCGTGTGTTATCTGTGCTGCTCCACAGCCTGTCCAGTGGATTTCTATTTTATTTTTTACCACTGTTGTCGTGTGTTACCTGTGCTGCTCCACAGCCTGTCCAGTGGATTTTTATTTTATTTTATTTTTTAGCACTGTTGTCGTGCGTTACCTGTGCTGCTCCACAGCCTGTCCAGTGGATTTTTATTTTATTTTTTAGCACTGTTGTCGTGCGTTACCTGTGCTGCTCCACAGCCTGTCCAGTGGATTTTTATTTTATTTTTTACCACTGTTGTCGTGCGTTACCTGTGCTGCTCCACAGCCTGTCTAGTGGATTTTTATTTTATTTTTTACCATTGTTGTCGTGTGTTACCTGTGCTGTTCCACAGCCTGTCCAGTGGATTTTTATTTTATTTTTTACCACTGTTGTCGTGTGTTACCTGTGCTGCTCCACAGCCTGTCCAGTGGATTTTTATTTTATTTTTTAGCACTGTTGTCGTGTGTTATCTGTGCTGCTCCACAGCCTGTCCAGTGGATTTCTATTTTATTTTTTACCACTGTTGTCGTGTGTTACCTGTGCTGCTCCACAGCCTGTCCAGTGGATTTTTATTTTATTTTATTTTTTTAGCACTGTTGTCGTGCGTTACCTGTGCTGCTCCACAGCCTGTCCAGTGGATTTTTATTTTATTTTTTAGCACTGTTGTCGTGCGTTACCTGTGCTGCTCCACAGCCTGTCCAGTGGATTTTTATTTTATTTTTTACCACTGTTGTCGTGCGTTACCTGTGCTGCTCCACAGCCTGTCCAGTGGATTTTTATTTAGCACTGTTGTCGTGCGTTACCTGTGCTGCTCCACAGCCTGTCTAGTGGATTTTTATTTTGTTTTAGCACTGTTGTCGTGCGTTGCCTGTGCTGCTCCACAGCCTGTCCAGTGGATTTTTATTTTTATTTTATTTTTTAGCACTGTTGTCGTGCGTTACCTGTGCTGCTCCACAGCCTGTCTAGTGTCGGATTCCCTGTTTGGGAATCCGCTAGCTTAGCGTAGCTACTAGCTCTTAGCCGTTTTAGCATGGCGGCTTCTCCTGTCTCTCCCGTACTTTTCTGCTCTGGGTGTGAAATGTTTAGTTATTCCTCGGCCTCTTTTAGCAGTAACGGTACTTGTAGTAAGTGCAGCTTATTCGTAGCTTTGGAGGCCAGGCTGGGCGAATTGGAGGCTCGGCTCCGCACCGTGGAAAATTCTACAGCTAGCCAGGCCCCTGTAGTCGGTGCGGACCAAGGTAGCTTAGCCGCCGTTAGTTCCCCCCTGGCAGACCCCGTGCAGTCGGGAAGGCAGGCTGACTGGGTGACTGTGAGGAGGAAGCGTAGCCCTAAACAGAAGCCCCGTGTACACCGTCAACCCGTTCACATCTCTAACCGTTTTTCCCCACTCGACGATACACTCGCCGAGGATCAAACTCTGGTTATTGGCGACTCTGTTTTGAGAAATGTGAAGTTAGCGACACCAGCAACCATTGTCAATTGTCTTCCGGGGGCCAGAGCAGGCGACATCGAAGGACATTTGAAATTGCTGGCTAAGGCTAAGCGTAAATTTGGTAAGATTGTAATTCACGTCGGCAGTAATGACACTCGGTTACGCCAATCGGAGGTCACTAAAATTAACATTGAATCGGTGTGTAACTTTGCAAAAACAATGTCGGACTCTGTTGTTTTCTCTGGGCCCCTCCCCAATCAGACCGGGAGTGACATGTTTAGCCGCATGTTCTCCTTGAATTGCTGGCTGTCTGAGTGGTGTCCAAAAAATGAGGTGGGCTTCATTGATAATTGGCAAAGCTTCTGGGGAAAACCTGGTCTTGTTAGGAGAGACGGCATCCATCCCACTTTAGAGGGAGCAGCTCTCATTTCTAGAAATCTGGCCAATTTTTGGGATCCTCCAAACTGTGACTGTCTAGCGTTGGGACCAGGAGGCAGAGCTGTGGTCTTATACACCTCTCTGCAGCTTCTCTCCCCCTGCCATCCCCTTATTACCCCATCCCCGTAGAGACGGTGCCTGCTCCCAGACCACCAATAACTAGCAAAAATCTATTTAAGCATAAAAATTCAAAAAGAAAAAATAATATAGCACCTTCAATTGCACCACAGACTAAAACAGTTAAATGTGGTCTATTAAACATTAGGTCTCTTTCTTCTAAGTCCCTGTTGGTAAATGATATAATAATTGATCAACGTATTGATTTATTCTGCCTAACAGAAACTTGGTTACAGCAGGATGAATATGTTAGTTTAAATGAGTCAACACCCCCGAGTCACACTAACTGTCAGAATGCTCGTAGCACGGGCCGGGGCGGAGGATTAGCAGCAATCTTCCATTCCAGCTTATTAATTAATCAAAAACCTAGACAGAGCTTTAATTCATTTGAAAGCTTGTCTCTTAGTCTTGTCCATCCAAATTGGAAGTCCCAAAAACCAGTTTTATTTGTTATTATCTATCGTCCACCTGGTCGTTACTGTGAGTTTCTCTGTGAATTTTCAGACCTTTTGTCTGACTTAGTGCTTAGCTCAGATAAGATAATTATAGTGGGCGATTTTAACATCCACACAGATGCTGAGAATGACAGCCTCAACACTGCATTTAATCTATTATTAGACTCTATCGGCTTTGCTCAAAAAGTAAATGAGTCCACCCACCACTTTAATCATATTTTAGATCTTGTTCTGACTTATGGTATGGAAATAGAAGACTTAACAGTATTCCCTGAAAACTCCCTTTTGTCTGATCATTTTTTAATAACATTTACATTTACCCTGATGGACTACCCTGCAGTGGGGAATAAGTTTCATTACACTAGAAGTCTTTCAGAAAGCGCTGTAACTAGGTTTAAGGATATGATTCCTTCTTTATGTTCTCTAATGTCATATACCAACACAGAGCAGAGTAGCTACCTAAACTCTGTAAGGGAGTTAGAGTATCTTGTCAATAGTTTTACATCCTTATTGAAGACAACTCACAAACTCGTAGCTTAAAGCAGATAACCCGTAAGTTGGAGAGGAAATGGCGTCTCACTAATTTAGAAGATCTTCACTTAACCTGGAAAAAGAGTTTGTTGCTCTATAAGAAAGCCCTTCGTGAAGCTAGGACATCTTTCTACTCATCACTAATTGAAGAAAATAAGAACAACCCCAGGTTTCTTTTCAGCACTGTAGCCAGGCTGACAAAGACTCAGAGCTCTATTGAGCTGAGTATTCCATTAACTTTAACTAGTAATGACTTCATGACTTTCTTTGCTAACAAAATTTTGACTATTAGAGAAAAAATTACTCATAACCATCCCAAAGATGTATCGTTATCTTTGGCTGCTTTCAGTGATGCCGGTATTTGGTTAGACTCTTTCTCTCCGATTGTTCTGTCTGAGTTATTTTCATTAGTTACTTCATCCAAACCATCAACATGCTTATTAGACCCCATTCCTGCCAGGCTGCTCAAGGAAGTCCTACCATTATTTAATGCTTCAACCTTAAATATGATCAATCTATCTTTGTTAGTTGGTTATGTACCACAGGCCTTTAAGGTGGCAGTAATTAAACCATTACTTAAAAAGCCATCACTTGACCCAGCTATCTTAGCTAATTATAGGCCAATCTCCAACCTTCCTTTTCTCTCAAAGATTCTTGAGAGGGTAGTTGTAAAACAGCTAACTGATCACCTGCAGAGGAATGGTCTATTTGAAGAGTTTCAGTCAGGTTTTAGAATTCATCATAGTACAGAAACAGCATTAGTGAAGGTTACAAATGATCTTCTTATGGCTTCGGACAGTGGACTTATCTCTGTGCTTGTTCTGTTGGACCTCAGTGCTGCTTTTGATACTGTTGACCATAAAATTTTATTACAGAGATTAGAGCATGTCATAGGTATTAAAGGCATTGCGCTGCGGTGGTTTGAATCATATTTGTCTAATAGATTACAGTTTGTTCATGTAAATGGGGAATCTTCTTCACAGACTAAAGTTAATTATGGAGTTCCACAAGGTTCTGTGCTAGGACCAATTTTATTCACTTTATACATGCTTCCCTTGGGCAGTATTATTAGACGGTATTGCTTAAATTTTCATTGTTACGCAGATGATACCCAGCTTTATCTATCCATGAAGCCAGAGGATACACACCAATTAGCTAAACTGCAGGATTGTCTTACAGACATAAAGACATGGATGACCTCTAATTTCCTGCTTTTAAACTCAGATAAAACTGAAGTTATTGTACTTGGCCCCACAAATCTTAGAAGCATGGTGTCTAACCAGATCGTTGCTCTGGATGGCATTTCCCTGATCTCTGGTAATACTGTGAGAAATCTTGGAGTTATTTTTGATCAGGATATGTCATTCAAAGCGCATATTAAACAAATATGTAGGACTGCCTTTTTGCATTTACGCAATATCTCTAAAATCAGAAAGGTCTTGTCTCAGAGTGATGCTGAAAAACTAATTCATGCATTTATTTCCTCTAGGCTGGACTATTGTAATTCATTATTATCAGGTTGTCCTAAAAGTTCCCTAAAAAGCCTTCAGTTGGTTCAGAATGCTGCAGCTAGAGTACTGACGGGGACTAGCAGGAGAGAGCATATCTCACCCGTGTTGGCCTCCCTTCATTGGCTTCCTGTTAATGCTAGAATAGAATTTAAAATTCTTCTTCTTACTTATAAGGTTTTGAATAATCAGGTCCCATCTTATCTTAGGGACCTCGTAGTACCATATTACCCCATTAGAGCGCTTCGCTCTCAGACTGCGGGCTTACTTGTAGTTCCTAGGGTTTGTAAGAGTAGAATGGGAGGCAGAGCCTTCAGCTTTCAGGCTCCTCTCCTGTGGAACCAGCTCCCAATTCAGATCAGGGAGACAGATACCCTCTCTACTTTTAAGATTAGGCTTAAAACTTTCCTTTTCGCTAAGGCTTATAGTTAGGGCTGGATCGGGTGACCCTGGACCATCCCTTGGTTATGTTGCTTTAGACGTAGACTGTGGGGGGGTTCCCATGATGCACTGTTTCTTTCTCTTTTTGCTCCGTATGCATCACTCTGCATTTAATCATTAGTGATCGATCTCTTTTTCCTGGTTCTTTCCCTCAGCCCCAACCAGTCTCAGCAGAGACTGCCCCTCCCTGAGCCTGGTTCTGCTGGAGGTTTCTTCCTGTTAAAAGGGAGTTTTTCCTTCCCACTGTGGCCAAGTGCTTGCTCATAGGGGGTCGTTTTGACCGTTGGGGTTTTTCATGATTGTTGTATGGCCTTGCCTTGCAATGTGGAGCGCCTTGGGGCAACTGTTTGTTGTGATTTGGCGCTATATAAGAAACAAGTTGATTGATTGATTGATCTTGTCACGCTGTGATGACCAATCAGGGACTGAATATGTAGTGACGTGAAGATGTCTGGAGTTTGACTAAGTTGGATGTGAACATGACCTGCCTCTGATAGCCAGCCTGTGAGCAGGACGTATGTCCCTTTTGTCCTTTATTTCACAGTTATGACAGAGTTTTTGGGGGAAGAGTGAGCAGCAGTCCCGCAGCAGTGGCAGTGGACAGTTTAAAAAAAAAAAATGTTTATATGTGTGCGCGTGAATGGGACAGGAGGTCCTCAAACTGGGTCCTGCAGAGGCAGAAGTACCGCTGAAAGTGGCCGTCATCCAGACGCAGCTCCTGCAGCAAATAATGATACGCCCCGAATTGGGAACATCTCATGAGGATGTTGTGAACCCAGGGACGGCGCCTCTGGTGATGTTTGTCAGCTTTCCACAAAACAGCACAGCAGCTCGCTCCATGTGATCAAGGTCTGCCATGTTAACTTGACTGATAACCGGAGCCAGCAAGTGGAACGGAAGCGCATCCTATTTGATGATGCACTCGGGCAAATTTTTGCAGCGAAAGCAAAGCGACACACCGGGCGATGGTGGCGACGTGATGCCACAAATTCGCATCCATTGCGTGCCCGGTGTGAACGCGGCTTAAGACAAAACTAAACTAGAACTGATTATGATTGAAGAATACAACCAGATTACAAAGCAAAGACTAATAATTAACAGAAACAAAACCCGATACCGCATAACTGATAACACAAATGAGATGATAAACAGAGAATAAACAAACCCACTGACTACAGAATAATGCAATAAATAACAAATGGATCATGATATGAAAAGAAACACTGGAGGTGAATAATAACTGAAACCTGTGACTAAAGCATAATACAAGAAATATGATAAACAGAACTAAACTTAAAGGACCAAGATTGAAGGAATACAATAACCAGCTACAGAATAAATGATAACAAAAGAATGAATCAGTGACAAAATTGTAACACAAAGAAAAGCAATGAATAACTGAATGACTGCAAACTAAATAAGGTAAAGAATGAAACCAGTGACTAAATAGTAAACAAAGCAAAGCAATAAACAGAACCAGACTAACATAACATGGCTCTGTCCCTTCTTATTTCTTCTTTTTTTTTTTTTATATTTAGGAGTACCTTAGTATACACTAGTAGAGTTCCACCTTAGATTTGGACAGCCCAGTCTCCCGTTTTTTGTTTTTTTTTGTCCCCCCTATTCCTACCCCCAACCCTAACCTTAACCATAACCTAATCTTACTCCTTCCCCCCACCCTGACCATAACCACCCCGACCCCTCTCACTTTTAATTTCATGCAGCCATCACGGAATGAATTAGAATTAATTTGTGCTGCAGTGACAAAAATGAGGCGCTTTTCGTCACAATATCACGAACCAAGAGATTAATGTATATTTCATGCTGCTGAATCACAATTTGCTGTGAGACTGGGTTGGATTTGGAATGTATAATAGAAGATATACCTTACTGAATTTTCATGATAAAGTACAAACCAATGAAAGGCAAAACCAGAAAATCAAAGAGCAAATAATGCAAAGAACGAAGACCTAACCCCTGAGCTGGGGCTGAGCATGACAGATGATCCATCCATCCATCCATCCATGCATCCATCCATCCAGCCAATGGTTTTCTTCAACTTATCCGCTGTAGGTTAGGCCAGTGTTTCAGTGTCATAGAGAGCTTAGAGATCAGACGTTTCCCTTGTGACACCATAAAGCCAACTAAAATGAAAGATCTGATGTTAGCCAATAATTTACCTTTACTAGTTAATGCTCTCTGGATCCTTGGCCTTTGAAGTTGAGAGATGCCTAGTAAGAGCTTATCAAGCCATGAGGTTCCAGGGCAGATGTGATCGATGATGACAGTACCTTTGTAGGAGAATGAAGGTACATGTCTTTAGGGGCCTGGTGCTTCCTGTCTTACTCTATAGTTGTGAGACACTTGTACTATAACCAATGATCTAAGGTGTTGACTGAAGTCTTTGGTAAGAGGTCTCTTTGGAGAATCATTGGGTATCACTGGAATGACTTGAGGAGTATCACATGTGCAGTGAGGGAACATCGTCTATGATATTTTGTCCATGTGGTGCATTTCCCAGGGCATGTCAGTGTTGAAGACCACAACAACACCTGGAAAAGGCTAAGGGTATTCTCACATTTCAGCTGGCTGCAGCAGATAGCTACTGTGCAGATGTTGGGAGGGACCGATTGAGGAGACTGGGTTGAGGTTTTGCTGAAAACCTTCAGATGGTATCATAAAACATGGACGGCTGATTTAACAGCAAAGAAATGCAGCCCATTGTTAATGTCTTTGTGGTGGAAAAATTCCAAAATATGCTGAAAATGCCTTTGTGGATTTTATTTCTCTTTTCAAGGGTGTAATACATGTCAGAGCAGTGAATGAGACACTTGTTTGAGCGTAATTCCCAAACTGAAACATGTGATTTTTTTCTTTTGGATAGGGTGGATCCACACAGTCCAGTTTTCAGCAGCTCCTAAACCACTTAGAAACTCACCTCTTTCAGGCGGTGTATCAACATATGTCCTTGGAAAAATTCCATCACTTCTTCCTTCATGTAATTTAAGAAAGCTGTCAACAGCATAGTCCCCAGTGCACTACCACTGGGAATGCCAACTTTGACATGTTGGGGAGGGAATGACTGACCTCTAAATTAGTGACACAGCTTCACCTTTGCCTAGCACGACAACATTAGTATGACATTCAGATGACACCTTAAACAAAAAAAAAAGGGGTTTTGTGTTGTTGAATTCATATTGTGTTAAACAGCCTGCTTGTATGTCCTGAACAAAACAAAAAAATAATAAATCATTTTCTCCATCCATTAGTTGAAGAACAACAACCAGAGAATGAAAAACAAAGCTTTTTCAAATCAGGTCAAATGCAGTTAATATGTATTTAAGATTTACAACCAAGGGCCAGAAGGGTGTCTCTGGAGAGACTAATACTGGCTTTCAGACTTCCATTTGATGCCAAAAATCCACTTTGAAGCCATTACACATTTAGCCTCCATGAAACGGAGAGTAATTAAGTTGGCAGAGCAAGAACTTCCAAATGTGGACAGCTAAAGTGAGCATTTATCTTACTTTGTTGTCCTGTACATGCATTATATCTTGTTTGTGTACGTATGACCAGGTATTGTATGAAGGTATACAATTTTACTATGTGAGGTATTGCAACCCTCTACTTCTTGTTCTGCACCAGCAGCTCCGACACTCATTGTACACAAGGTGGCAAGTCTACACATGGACCCAGAAGCTTCAATACGCTCCCACTCTCATCACAGCCAGAAAGCAGCCACCATGTTGCTCAGCGCCGTAGTTGTTGCCAACTGTCCACATGTCCTGGGCGGGACCAAGGTGGGTATGGACTGTAGAGACATTTAAGCGCCTCAGCAGGAACATCAGGAGTGCAATTCTGCTAGCTGTCTCCGCACATATGGCTCTGTTTTTCATTTTCGGGATGTACACAGTAGAGAGGAGACAGGGTGCGAGGCAGAACTGAAGAATGGCTGACAGAACGGTGGAGAAAGATGGCGAGACAAAGACAGGAGAGACGAGACAGAGTGTCGGAAAATTAGAGAAGCAACAAATGAATAATTGATGGAGAAGGGGAGGGGGGCTTGAGAGGTGTGAAATGCGAGAAGAGAGCTTAATTTGTTTTTTTTTTTTCGGCAGTGTTGTGCCGTCACAGAAATGTGTTTACCAGCCCCTACTTTGCCATTAGTGACACTCGGGCGCTCCTGTAGAAGAAACTAAATAGGTTCATAACTGCCTCATGTATCCTCCAAATGTCCCCATAGATCTCTGTCTGTTGGACTGTGTCCGTCCGTATGTTTCTTCTCCTCTTTTCATCCTTCACTTTTTCCCTCTCCATCTGTCTCTGCTCTCCCTCCTGCACTGCTTACTCCCTTTTTGTCTTTTGTTCCTCTCTGTTGGCATCCTGTGTCCTTTCTCCATGTTTGAACCGTTGCCTTCCATCATTGTAGAAACCTGACGTTGTAGAAAGATGGCTCAGAAGGGCCTCGCTGCAGTGAAGGGTTATAGTGATGGAGAGTGTGCAAATGAGACAGGGCAGGACTGCTATGGATGCTGTGGAACACCTCGTTTGAAGGATGTGGTGCACTCTCTGGAAATGAGATGGTCTACAGGGGATTTACAACAAAAGCATCATCCCATGTCTGTTTCTTGTCACCTTGTAAAGTTTGCAGTCAACAAACAGGTTGTGTTAGATGTTTCATGAGCTAACGACACATTGGCTGCTCCCCCTTTTTCACTCGGATGTTGCCATGTTACATGGTGAATGGGTAGGAGTGGGTTTTCAATGGGGAACCTACCACACTAAAAACAAGCACATATAACTGCTTGGCGACCACCATCTACGTGGCCAAGGCCCCAGCAAGGATCAAACTCCCATCCCTGGTTTAAAAGACCAGTGCTCAACCCACTGAGCTATGGAGCCAGTACTACATTTCAAACCAATATATGTAAAATTGGCAGTTAACTTGCAGGTGTGTGTTTAACATCTTTCTTGAAGATAAATGATGCTAACATTTTTTAATCATCATTTTATATATTCCCTTCTATATTGTAATTATTTCTTTAGGGTTTTTTTTTTTTAAAGACTGTGTTCTATAGGACCCATCTACAATAATCTTCCAGCTTATTCATCATTTAAGGCTCTTTTTAATTTCTTCTTTCTTAACTTTTTCTCTTTTAATGTCTCAACTGTTGTTGCCAAATGTCGTTTTTCTTTTGAGGACCACTTTGGAAATAAGTGTTGTTATTATGGCTTTATAGTTATATAGTTATTGTTGCACCCTCTGTGGATATATAATTTTAAACTCAACCAACCAACCAACCAACCAACCAACCAACCAACCAACCAATCAACCAACCAACCAACCAACCAACCAACCAACCAATCAATCAACAGTGTAGTCATTAAAACCATGCCCAACTGGCTAACCATAGTAAACCAGAAAGTTATGCCTTGTTTACATTATTTTATCTTGCTGTGACTTTATTATTGCTGCTGAGCAAACAATGCGCAATGCCCACCTCAGCACATTGGTTCTTGGATACCATTAATACTAGCTTTATTTTATTTTATAACCTCAACCATACTGTAGAGCAGGTAGATCAATGGGATAAGGAGTTGAGTAATCTATATGTAGACCTGGGTTTGATACCTGGTCACACTATCTGTCTGCCATTAGATCTGCACCTGCCTTAATTGGGAACCAGTGTTGGACTGGGATTGTGCCCAGATGTAGGCTCTCATTTGCTTCACGCTGCAGAGTCTTGGGATAAAAACTTGCAAAAATTGGCTCTAAGGCCTATGGAGGACTTCATTATTAATATTAAGAATCATGCCTGTTTTTTTACAATCTGCTGAACAGAATCTACGCAACAATATGACATTTTCAGTTGACCTTAAAATTTATTTTAAATTACGTAGATTTGGTCAAGTTTGGAAACTGCGTTGGTTTCCTGGATGGTATCCACCCAGGCAGGCCACCAGCCCATACCCACCTCCTGGTAGTATCAGTGTAAAGTATGTGGCACAGCCTGCCAATACATGGGCATTTCCTTGGCCTTTTCACATTGGTGGGGTCCTCAACACTGAGGCACCTGTGTGCCACCTGGCCAAAATGTCGAGTTGACATTCCCTCATAATGCAAATGGTGTGCATCATTAAAGTAACTGTTCATTTGATGCAATTTCAATCCAACAGATTTAAGATTGAAGATTTAAGTTAAATTAAATTTTCACACATTATGTACGACTAACATTTTCTATGGTGGATCTTTAACCTCTGGCAAGATTGCCCATCAATTGTCATGTATTATTTCTGAAATGATTATTTTTTCAGTAAAAGATTTCTTGCAAACAAAGCAATCCTTTGAGTACAACACACACAGAGGCCAAATGACTAACAATGTTTGGATATGACCACGGCACTAGCGTAGGTTTCATGATTTCTCTGTCTATTCCCTATGAAAACTGTTATGATGCTGTGACTGGCGCAGCAACACAACAATTATAAGCACAAGAGCTTTGGTCGCAACCTTTGCAAACTCTAACTTCTTCAGAGTTGGTGGCTTTCCTCACTAGACTCCTTTGTGCAAGGTCATTCAGTTTTTGAGGATGGCTTGCTCTTAAACAATTTATCACATGATGCCAAACACTCTCCATTTTTCAGCGATTTAACAGGAAATTCAATCTATATGTAGCATTTAAAATCATCTCCAAACCTTTTGTCTAGTGGTTTCTTAATCAACAAGAGACAATAACCTTGACTTGACGATAACCCTGATCAGCAACCAAATGTCCAATTGCTGCCAGTCCCTTAAAACACGCAAACAGTGCTGCAATTCCTACACAATTTTGTTGGGAAAGTGTAGTGACACGGACCCACAACAGGGGGCGTAAATGATCGGACAATGAAAGAGTCGAATATGAACACTTTACTGTTGTGAAAGAGCACAACAAAAACACAGAGGATTACAGAATTTGAGCAAACAGTCAATCCACAAAGGTGACGTGTGGGCAGGCTCGAGGATAGAAGACGTCTGGCTTGAGAAGAACCGGAACCACACGATTTCCTCCGCCACCGAACCTGGATAATACTGGAGCTGCCATGTTCCGAGTCCCCAGGTGGCCACCGTCTCCGAGTGTCGGATCTGGTACTGCTGGCGAGGAGCAAAAACAGTCAGATGTGGGTGTGTGCACACCCAGAAAACACAATGGTGGGAATTCCACCTCCACCTCCAATACCCACTCGTGCAGCTCTGTCTAACCACTATCTGGTTGGGGTGTGAAGTGAAGCCGTCGCTGATCACACCAAACGCCAATCTCTCAGATAAGGAACACCACAGGAAAGCGGCTGCAAAAAGAGTTCAGACTAAGACACACTTTAGGTGTTAAGGCTGAGAATATTACCTTCACAGGTAGATGATATCTCGGCAACGAGGTGAGATGACGTCCGTTTTTATGGAGTGGAATATGAGTGGTAGATGGATGACAGGCTGTCATGAGATAATGAGTGACAGCTGTCCCCCCGGCTGTGTCCGTGGCGGCAGCGCCTCTCGTGCCTGAAGCCCGCACTTCAGGCAGGGCGCCCTCTGGTGGGGGCCAGCAGTACCTCCTCTTCTGGCGGCCCACACAACAGGACCCCCCCCTCAACGGGCGCCTCCTGGCGCCCGCCCAGGCGTGTCCGGGTGGACGGCGGTAGAAATTGGCCAGGAGGGCCGGGTCCAGGATTGAAGCTCCTCTTTACCCAGGAGCGTTCTTCGGGTCCATACCCCTCCCAGTCCACCAAATACTGGAACCCCCGGCCCATTCGACGGAACGTCCAGGAGCCGGCGCACTGTCCAAGCCGGCTCCCCGTTGATGATCCGGGGCAGGAGGCGGTTGCCGGACCGGGAGCACAGAGGGGTGAGGTGAGGTGTGGTTTAATCCGGGAGACATGAAAACAGGGTGGATCCGCAGTGAAGCCGGGGAGTTGGAGCTTCACTGCAGCAGGACTGAGGATTTTGATGATCCTTGAAGGGTACCAATGAATCTGTCCATCCGTTTGGTGAGTCCACCTGCAGGGGGGAATGTCCTTAGTTGATAACCACACCTCCTGCCCGGGCTGGTATGCAGGGGCCGGGGACCGCTGGCGGTCTGCATGGGTCTTAGCCCTCGTCTGGGCCTTCAATAAGGCAGAACGGGTGGTGCGCCACACCCGACAGCACCTCCGCAGGTGGGCCTGGACCGAGGGCACACCGACCTCTCCCTCCACCACGGGAAACAACGGGGGCTGGTACCCCAGACACACCTCAAACGGGGAGAGGCCGGTGGCAGAAGACACCTGACTGTTGTGTGCATACTCGATCCAGACCAGACGGTTACTCCAGGCTGTCGGGTGCGCGGATGTCACACAGCGGAGGGTCTGTTCCAACTCTTGGTTGGCCCGTTCTGCCTGTCCGTTCGTCTGTGGGTGGTACCCGGACGAGAGGCTCACCGTGGCCCCCAGTTCCCTGCAGAAACTCCTCCAGACTTGAGAGGAAAACTGGGGACCACGATCCGAGACTATGTCAGCTGGTATCCCATGCAGACGATTGACGTGGTGGACCAGGAGGTCAGCAGTCTCCTGGGCCGTTGGGAGCTTCGGGAAGGCCATGAAGTGGGCCGCCTTGGAGAATCGGTCCACTATTGTGAGGATGGCCGTCATGCCCTGGGACGACGGGAGGCCTGTGACGAAATCCAGGCAGATATGGTACCAGGGGCGATGAAGCACCGGGAGCGGCTGGAGAAGTCCTTGGGTCCTCTTATGGTCTGCCTTGCCCCTGGCACAGGTGGTGCAGGCCTGGATATACTCCCAGATGTCGGCTTCCATAGACGCCGACCAGAAGCGCTGCCAGACAACTGCCACGGTCCTTCGCACCCCTGGATGACAGGAGAGCTTGGAACCGTGACAGAAATCCAAGACTGGAGCTCTGGCCTCTGGTGGGATGTACAGACGATTTTTTGGTCCAGTTCCGGGGTCCGGGTTCCGTGCCAGAGCCTCCCGGACGGTCTTCTCCACGTCCCAGGTGAGGGTAGCCACGATAGTGGACTCCGGAATGATGGGCTCCGGTGGATCCGACAGCTCAGTTTTGACTTCGTCTTCATGTACCCGGGACAAGGCATCTGATCTTTGGTTCTTGGTCCGGGGGCGATAGGTGATCCGGAAGTCAAAATGCCCGAAGAAGAGTGACCAGCGGGCTTGCCTGGGGTTCAGCCGCTTGGCGGTCCTGATATACTCCAGGTTCCGATGGTCAGTGAAAACCGTGAACGGCACAGACGCTCCCTCCAACAGGTGTCTCCACTCCTCTAGAGCAGGGGTAGGCAACCTGTTCCAGAAAGAGCCATGAGGGTGCAGGTTTCTTTGCAGCCACTGACTCCACCAGGTGATTTTACTGATTAATATCACTTTGAGCAGATGGAATCAGTTAATCAGTGAAATCACCTGGTGGAGTCAGTGGCTGCAAAGAAAACCTGCCCCCTCATGGCTCTTTCTGGAACAGGTTGCCTACCCCTGCTCTAGAGGATCGAGGATAGAAGACGTCTATCCTGAGAAGAACCGAACCACACGATTTCCTCCGCCACCGAACCTGGAGAATACTGGAGCCGCAAGTCCCGAATTCCCAGGTGATCACCGTCCCCGACTGTCGGATCTGGTACTGCTGGCGAAGAGCAAAGACATTCAAGTGTGGGTGTGTGTACACCCCGTAACAACAATGGTGGGAATTCCACCTCCACCTCCAATACACACTCGTGCAGCTCCTGTCTAACCACTTATCTGGTTGGGGTGTGAAGCGAAGCCGTCGCTGATCACACCAAATGCCAATCTCTCAGATAAGGAACACCACAGGAAAGCGGCTGTTCAGACTAAGACACAGTTAGTGTTAAGGCTGAGAATATTACCTTCACAGGTAGATGATATCTCGGCAACGAGGTGGAGATGAGTCCGGTTTTTATGGAGTGGAATGATGAAGTGTAGATGGATGACAGCTGTCATGAGATAATGAGTGACGCTGTCACTCCCGGCTGTGTCCGTGGTGGCAGCGCCCTCTCGTGCCTGAAGCCCGCACTTCAGGCAGGGCGCCCTCTGGTGGTGGGCCAGCAGTACCTCCTCTTCTGGCGCCCACACAACACAATTTTATCCAGTTTGATGAAATTTTAAAAATTCTATTCATTGGATTCTTTTTATTATTATT
Source organism: Thalassophryne amazonica (assembly GCF_902500255.1). Classification (NCBI taxonomy): domain Eukaryota; kingdom Metazoa; phylum Chordata; class Actinopteri; order Batrachoidiformes; family Batrachoididae; genus Thalassophryne; species Thalassophryne amazonica. Next base: position 47,246,344 of record NC_047121.1, read on the forward strand.
TGCACAATAGAAATTGATAACAGAATGTTACAATTTACAAAAATAATATATACATGAAACAATAACAAAAAGATACAATATGAGCATAATGTGCAAGGGAGTGGTAGAACCAAGAGGCTTATCAAGACACCAGTATTATCATTCACAAAGTTTAAAACATTTAGATCAATTAAACCAGGTAATATTAATTCTCATTATAAATACTCATACAGGATCTTACTTTTAGTCCACTTTATATCTGTATAAAGTCATTGGGTTGGATTTGGAAGATGTACCATGTCATTCCAAGATTTAACACCATGATATCTGAGGTGACACTGATAACGAGTCTTTCTATGCAAAGATAAATGCAAATGTGAGGTCTGCCTTGTCGGATAATTATGAATTTGATGGTTATGCACAAAATAATATTTTAGAAAAGAAGGCCAATTACTATCATAAAGAGCTCTGAAAAACAAATGTACCGGTCAGGAAGATATTATATGAAAGATATCTAAAAGCTGCAGTTTTGAAAAACAAAGGTGCACTTAGAGCACAGGGTTTCAAAAGAAAATTTTGTTTATATAAAGGGCAAAGGTACTTCCCCATACAATATTGCAGCAATTTAAGTAAGGAATAAACTAACTGTAATATAATGTTAAAGACATTGCAATGTACTAAATGTCATATCTTGCTTATGATTCCTAATTGACTTAGTTATTTTTTTACAAACATGTTTAATCTGTTATTTTCCAACACAATTGTCATCCATCCACACACTCAAGAAACACGTAGAAGACAGCCTTGATATTTCTTCATTTTCTATGCAAATTTTAATTTGATCATGATTGCATTTTTTTTATTGCCAAGCAATAGCATAAATTAGACTTTTTTATATTTAACGATAATTTATTAACTTTGAACCACATTGAATAATTCAAGAGATCATTATTTAAACTTTTAACCAAACCATCTATGTCTTTGCTGGAAATAAAAGGTTAGTGTCATCAGCAAACAGCAATGGAAATGTTGTAGTAGAAATAGATGCAAAATCATTTATATATATTATGAATAATAGCGGCCCCAAAATTGAACCTTGAGGAACTCCACACTCTATAGAATTTCAGCTCTAGTGTTCTGTGAATGTTAAAAAAAGCAACTTTTGTGGCCACTACCACCCTGCATTCAGCAGCAAGGCTTAACCAGCAGCTTGATAGATCCATCATGCATGTTGGCATGTCCACTGGCCAAATACCAAGTACCAACATGTACAATTTCAAAGAATAAGAATTTGCAAAAGAGAAAAAACTTGATGAGTTTCTGCAGCTGTTGATAGCAAAATTGTAAAATTGTTCATGTGAGTTCTGATATTATAAATATTTGAAACAAAGGAGTGTTTTTGTGTTCACCCTGTATAATGACTCCTTAAAGAGCTGTGGGATTTTGCTTTTTGAGCTTTTTGTGTCTCTGTTGTGCTGAGGCAAGTGATACAATCATGGCTGTCTTGTCTTACTGAGCATCTTTCTTGGCTCTCAACCTTGTCCCCCAACAAATAAAGCAACAGCACCGACTGGTGAAAAATATTACCTCACACTGAACAAATACACATATCTTTTATCACAGTTCAGCAAAACAAATCCTCTTCTTTGTGGTCATATTTCCTTGAGGTTGCAGCTGTGTCAGCCCTCTGACACTGCCTGTCACCTTCATAAGATGTCTGACTTCAGAGCGGTTTTGTCTTTCAACCTGGCTACTTTAATCTCAGTTTCTCACGTAATAGCCCGTATCTATTCTGCTGCCAGTCACTGCAGGTCTTCTGTTCTGGCCTGTAGCAGGCTGTAAGCAGCGCACTGTGTCTCTGCCGGCCCCTCGGCCTCCTTTCTGCTGCCCCAAATCGCCCTGAAGATCTTGTATTGTCTTACGCAATAATAAAATGTGTGGTGCACAAAGAAAGTGTCATCAATGACCCATACAAATGATTAATTAAGAATCAATCATGCTCCTGCTTTAAGAGTATATAACCCAATCCAGAATGGCGGCAGGTTAGTTTGCCAGATGGAATTCTTAATACCTTGGTAATATTGAATGACGCTACTTTATTTGAAACATGAAATTCAAAATCAGAGTACGGTAAAATTAAACAAACAACATGATATCTGCACCATTTTTCGCAGTACTGATTGATCATTTTTTTGTGAGAGGAAGTTATGCTGGCCATTAGAGTCATATGTGTCTTGGTGGCTTCCCTCACTAGTCTCTTTTGTCACAATAACTGAGATTTTGATGACTTCATACTCCAAACAGATTTAACATAGTGTACCATACAGTTTGCATTTCTTTTTTTTTTTAGAACTTAAATTTTTATTGAATTTTTTCATAACAACACAGCATATCACACAATCATACGTCAGTAATATATGTTACCTTAGTCATAGCACATCGTTGAACATGCCATAAAATAAACATCACAATCAGTTTTTTACAGGAAAGTATACCTGGCTTCAGCATCACAACATCCAAAGGGAAAATGAATGGGGATACCAATGCGCTGCCAACACAATATCCGAGAAATAGCAATTTAGGTGTACAAAATGTGGGTTTACATGAATAAGGCTTCCGCCCGACCCCACTGGGCAGCAAAAATAGGCTTTGAAGTCTTAACATGTATGTTATCTTTTCCATTTGGTAAAGTTCCATTACCTTTTGGACCCAAATGTTGTAGGTCGGTGGCTCTAGTTGCATCCACTTCAATCAATCAATCAATTTTTTTATATAGCGCCAAATCACAACAAACAGTTGCCCCAAGGCGCTTTATATTGTAAGGCAAGGCCATACAATAATTATGTAAAACCCCAACGGTCAAAACGACCCCCTGTGAGCAAGCACTTGGCTACAGTGGGAAGGAAAAACTCCCTTTTAACAGGAAGAAACCTCCAGCAGAACCAGGCTCAGGGAGGGGCAGTCTTCTGCTGGGACTGGTTGGGGCTGAGGGAGAGAACCAGAAAAAGACATGCTGTGGAGGGGAGCAGAGATCAATCACTAATGATTAAATGCAGAGTGGTGCATACAGAGCAAAAAGAGAAAGAAACAGTGCATCATGGGAACCCCCCAGCAGTCTACGTCTATAGCAGCATAACTAAGGGATGGTTCAGGGTCACCTGATCCAGCCCTAACTATAAGCTTTAGCAAAAAGGAAAGTTTTAAGCCTAATCTTAAAGTAGAGAGGGTGTCTGTCTCCCTGATCTGAATTGGGAGCTGGTTCCACAGGAGAGGAGCCTGAAAGCTGAAGGCTCTGCCTCCCATTCTACTCTTACAAACCCTAGGAACTACAAGTAAGCCTGCAGTCTGAGAGCGAAGCGCTCTATTGGGGTGATATGGTACTACGAGGTCCCTAAGATAAGACGGGACCTGATTATTCAAACCCTTATAAGTAAGAAGAAGAATTTTAAATTCTATTCTAGAATTAACAGGAAGCCAATGAAGAGAGGCCAATATGGGTGAGATATGCTCTCTCCTTCTAGTCCCCATCAGTACTCTAGCTGCAGCATTTTGAATTAACTGAAGGCTTTTTAGGGAACTTTTAGGACAACCTGATAATAATGAATTACAATAGTCCAGCCTAGAGGAAATAAATGCATGAATTAGTTTTTCAGCATCACTCTGAGACAAGACCTTTCTGATTTTAGAGATATTGCGTAAATGCAAAAAAGCAGTCCTACATATTTGTTTAATATGCGCTTTGAATGACATATCCTGATCAAAAATGACTCCAAGATTTCTCACAGTATTACTAGAGGTCAGGGTAATGCCATCCAGAGTAAGGATCTGGTTAGACACCATGTTTCTAAGATTTGTGGGGCCAAGTACAATAACTTCAGTTTTATCTGAGTTTAAAAGCAGGAAATTAGAGGTCATCCATGTCTTTATGTCTGTAAGACAATCCTGCAGTTTAGCTAATTGGTGTGTGTCCTCTGGCTTCATGGATAGATAAAGCTGGGTATCATCTGCGTAACAATGAAAATTTAAGCAATACCGTCTAATAATACTGCCTAAGGGAAGCATGTATAAAGTAAATAAAATTGGTCCTAGCACAGAACCTTGTGGAACTCCATAATTAACTTTAGTCTGTGAAGAAGATTCCCCATTTACATGAACAAATTGTAATCTATTAGACAAATATGATTCAAACCACCGCAGCGCAGTGCCTTAATACCTATGGCATGCTCTAATCTCTGTAATAAAATTTTATGGTCAACAGTATCAAAAGCAGCACTGAGGTCTAACAGAACAAGCACAGAGATGAGTCCACTGTCCGAGGCCATAAGAAGATCATTTGTAACCTTCACTAATGCTGTTTCTGTACTATGATGAATTCTAAAACCTGACTGAAACTCTTCAAATAGACCATTCCTCTGCAGATGATCAGTTAGCTGTTTACAACTACCCTTTCAAGAATTTTTTGAGAGAAAAGGAAGGTTGGAGATTGGCCTATAATTAGCTAAGATAGCTGGGTCAAGTGATGGCTTTTTAAGTAATGGTTTAATTACTGCCACCTTAAAAGCCTGTGGTACATAGCCAACTAACAAAGATAGATTGATCATATTTAAGATCGAAGCATTAAATAATGGTAGGGCTTCCTTGAGCAGCCTGGTAGGAATGGGGTCTAATAAACATGTTGATGGTTGGATGAAGTAACTAATGAGAATAACTCAGACAGAACAATCGGAGAGAAAGAGTCTAACCAATACCGGCATCACTGAAAGCAGCCAAAGATAACGATACGTCTTGGGATGGTTATGAGTAATTTTTTCTCTAATAGTTAAAATTTTGTTAGCAAAGAAAGTCATGAAGTCATTACTAGTTAAAGTTAATGGAATACTCAGCTCAATAGAGCTCTGACTCTTTGTCAGCCTGGCTACAGTGCTGAAAAGAAACCTGGGTTGTTCTTATTTTCTTCAATTAGTGATGAGTAGAAAGATGTCCTAGCTTTACGGAGGGCTTTTTTATAGAGCAACCAGACTCTTTTTCCAGGCTAAGTGAAGATCTTCTAAATTAGTGAGACGCCATTTCCTCTCCAACTTACGGGGTATCTGCTTTAAGCTACGAGTTTGTGAGTTATACCACGGAGTCAGACACTTCTGATTTAAAGCTCTCTTTTTCAGAGGAGCTACAGCATCCAAAGTTGTCTTCAATGAGGATGTAAAACTATTGACGAGATACTCTATCTCCCTTACAGAGTTTAGGTAGCTACTCTGCACTGTGTTGGTATATGGCATTAGAGAACATAAAGAAGGAATCATATCCTTAAACCTAGTTACAGCGCTTTCTGAAAGACTTCTAGTGTAATGAAACTTATTCCCCACTGCTGGGTAGTCCATCAGAGTAAATGTAAATGTTATTAAGAAATGATCAGACAGAAGGGAGTTTTCAGGGAATACTGTTAAGTCTTCTATTTCCATACCATAAGTCAGAACAAGATCTAAGATATGATTAAAGTGGTGGGTGGACTCATTTACTTTTTGAGCAAAGCCAATAGAGTCTAATAATAGATTAAATGCAGTGTTGAGGCTGTCATTCTCAGCATCTGTGTGGATGTTAAAATCGCCCACTATAATTATCTTATCTGAGCTAAGCACTAAGTCAGACAAAAAGGTCTGAAAATTCACAGAGAAACTCACAGTAACGACCAGGTGGACGATAGATAATAACAATAAAACTGGTTTTTGGGACTTCCAATTTGGATGGACAAGACTAAGAGACAAGCTTTCAAATGAATTAAAGCTCTGTCTGGGTTTTGGATTAATTAATAAGCTGGAATGGAAGATTGCTGCTAATCCTCCACCCCGGCCCGTGCTACGAGCATTCTGACAGTTAGTGTGACTCGGGGTGTTGACTCATTTAAAACTAACATATTCATCCTGCTGTAACCAGGTTTCTGTTAGGCAGAATAAATCAATATGTTGATCAATTATTATATCATTTACCAACAGGGACTTAGAAGAGAGAGACCTAATGTTTAATAGACCACATTTAACTGTTTTAGTCTGTGGTGCAGTTGAAGGTGCTATATTATTTTTTCTTTTTGAATTTTTATGCTTAAATAGATTTTGCTGGTTATTGGTAGTCTGGGAGCAGGCACGTCTCTACGGGGATGGGGTAATGAGGGGATGGCAGGGGGAGAGAAGCTGCAGAGAGGTGTGTAAGACTACAACTCTGCTTCCTGGTCCCAACCCTGGATAGTCACGGTTTGGAGGATTTAAGAAAATTGGCCAGATTTCTAGAAATGAGAGCTGCTCCATCCAAAGTGGGATGGATGCCGTCTCTCCTAACAAGACCAGGTTTTCCCCAGAAGCTTTGCCAATTATCTATGAAGCCCACCTCATTTTTTGGACACCACTCAGACAGCCAGCAATTCAAGGAGAACATGCGGCTAAACATGTCACTCCCGGTCCGATTGGGGAGGGGCCCAGAGAAAACTACAGAGTCCGACATTGTTTTTGCAAAGTTACACACCGATTAATGTTAATTTTAGTGACCTCCGATTGGCGTAACCGGGTGTCATTACTGCCGACGTGAATTACAATCTTACCAAATTTACGCTTAGCCTTAGCCAGCAGTTTCAAATTTCCTTCAATGTCGCCTGCTCTGGCCCCCGGAAGACAATTGACTATGGTTGCTGGTGTCGCTAACTTCACATTTCTCAAAACAGAGTCGCCAATAACCAGAGTTTGATCCTCGGCGGGTGTGTCGTCGAGTGGGGAAAAACGGTTAGAGATGTGAACGGGTTGGCGGTGTACACGGGGCTTCTGTTTAGGGCTACGCTTCCTCCTCACAGTCACCCAGTCGGCCTGCTTTCCCGGCTGCTCGGGATCTGCCAGGGGGGAACTAACGGCGGCTAAGCTACCTTGGTCCGCACCGACTACAGGGGCCTTGCTAGCTGTAGAATTTTCCACGGTGCGGAGCCGAGTCTCCAATTCGCCCAGCCTGGCCTCCAAAGCTACGAATAAGCTACACTTATTACAAGTACCATTACTGCTAAAGGAGGCCGAGGAATAACTAAACATTTCACACCCAGAGCAGAAAAGTGCGGGAGAGACAGGAGAAGCCGCCATGCTAAATCGGCTAAGAGCTAGTAGCTACGCTAAGCTAGCGGATTCCTAAAAACACGCAAAGTGAATAATGTGTAAATAATTTAGAGGTGATTCAGCAGAAGGAGTGCTTTAGTTAAGGCACGTAAAGATTACACTGGAAACAAATCGTAATCTAGATAACTAGATCAATCTAACTGCGCAGATTAAACAGCTAACAGATACAGAAAAACACCGCTGTGCTCCGGAACAGGAAGTGATACAATACCGCAGTGAGAGCCAACCACCAGTAGAGGCCACAATCCACTTAATTGTAATACACTTCAAAGCTGCTGTAAGGAGGATGTTTAAGAGATAATATTTAGACCCTCCCTGCACCTCTTCTGGAACAATGCCAAGTATCGCAACTGTAACATCCTTTGGTATCACCACTTCCAAAATCTGGTTTAGAGCCCTGTACACCTCATCCCAAAAGTTTTTTAGTTTAGGACATGTCCATAAGATGTGTGTATGGTTGGGTATTGCTGCACCACAGTTTCTCCAACACAAGCTTGGTACATTGGGGTCCATCTTAGCAACTAGATCTGGTGTCCTAAAATATCTGCTAAGAATCTTCCATTTAAACTCTCGCCATGTGTTGGAATTTGTAGTTTTGTGCGCCACTGCCCATGCTTCCTCCCACATTTCTTCCGAGATGGTTTTGGTCGTCTCTGCCTCCCATCTTCGTTTTGTTTGAGTAGGCTTATGCTGATCCTTTGACAAAAATACCCTATATAATTTTGTTATTAGTTTAGTAGTTTCTTGTCCCCTTCACCTTTTTGAGATTGAAACAGGAAGTTTTCTATTGGTGTGGGGTTTAACACACTTTCCCATTCCTTGTGTGTGGTCAAAAAAAGAGCGCAACTGTAGATACCTAAAAAAAATCAGTTTTTTGGAGTTGAAAATGCCTACGTAGCTCTTCAAATGGCATAAGGTTATTTTTATCAATCAGATTATGGATAAACACCAGCCCTTGATCGGCCCATTTTGCAAAACCTTTGTCTAGGATATTCGGAGTAAAGGATTTCATATGTCCAATACTTGTTAGGATTGAAAGAACTCTTGGTAACTTAAATGCAACTCGTACTTTATTCCAAATATTAAGGGTGTTTCTCGTCCACAATGACAAACCCTTCGTGGAAACATCCAAAAAAGGTAAAACCTTTAATGGTTCAGAGCACATCGTTTGTTCAATGTCCAACCATCGCGTATGGTTATCACTTTGAATCCAAGATATCAACGGCTTTAATTGAGCTGCCCAGAAATAGTATTTTAACACAGGAAGATTGAGCCCCCCCCCTTTACTTTAGTTCGTTGGAGTGTTTTAAGTTTTATGCGAGGGCGCTTACCTTGCCAAATAAATTTTTAAAGAATTTTATCCAATTCAACAAATGTGGACTTTGGTATTATTATTGGTAACATTTGGAACAAATACATCAATCTTGGGAGAACATTCATACGGACAGTTTCAATGCGACCAAGAAAAGAGAGAGGCAACGCTGACCACCGCTCTAGATCATTTTTAATTGTGTCTAGAATTTTACTATAATTGACGTGAAACAGATCATGTAAAGAGAGAGGAATATTAATGCCTAAATACTTGATACCCTCTTTGGGCCACCTAAAACCACTTTGTCGCTTTACGCTAAGGGCGATGCTACTATTGATATCCATTGCTTCTGTCTTGTCAACATTTATTTTATAACCTGAAAAATAACCGTATTCATAAATCATTCCCTTCAAGTGTGGAATTGATGTTGCAGGTTCTGTCAGATATAATAGAACATTGTCGGCGTAGAGTGAGATTTTATGTTCCTCTGTGCCAATCAAAATTCCCTTAATGCCATCATCATCCCGGATGAGTTGGGCCATTGGTTCAATGCTAATTGCGAATAAAAGAGGCGACAGCAGGCACCCCTGCCTACACCCGCGCTCTAAGTTGAAACATGACGATCTGACACCATTGACTCTGACAGCTGCCTGTGGGGACGAGTAAATTGTGTGTATCCAATCTACAAATTTAGGCCCAAATTTAAACCTCTTTAATGTCTGAATTAATATTTCCATGACACGCGATCGAATGCTTTTTGGGCATCTAAGGAAATTATAGCTGTTGTTACTTCATTCTCTTTCTGATGAGATATAATATTTAATACTCGCCGTAAATTATTTCCATAGTGCCTCCCAGCAATAAACCCGGTTTGATCTGGATGTATAATTTGCGTTATAATATCTTTTAATCGTCTAGCAAGAATAGCTGTGAGAATGCGTACATCTCCATTGAGCATAGAGATAATGGCCTATATGAACTGCATTGGTAGGGTCCTGCTCTCTTATGTAATACTACTATCGTGGCTTCAGACCAAGATGGCGCCATTGTTTTTGTTTCAAGAGCATAGTGATATGCATCCAGTAAAGGGGAGGTAAGAATATCCCTGAAACATTTAAAAAATTCATTTATGAAGCCATCCGGGCCAGGACATTTATTATTCTTAAGGGATGAGATTGTTGTGAAAGTGTAGTGACACGGACCCACAACAGGGGGCGCAAATGAACGGTCAATAGATGAGCCAAAAAAGTAACAATTTAATGTTGTGAAGGTGCACAACGAATATACAGACAATCTCAGAATCTGATAACAGTCAATCCACAAAGGTGACGTGTGGGCAGGCTCGAGGATAGAAGATGTCTGTCCTGAGAAGAGCCGGAACCACACGATTTCCACCACCACCGAACATGGTGAATACTGGAGCCGCCAAGTCCCGAATTCCCAGGTGATCACCGTCCCCGACTGTTGGATCTGGTACTGCTGGCGAAGAGCAAAGACAGTCAAGTGTGGGTGTGTGTACACCCCGTAACAACAACGGTGGGAATGCCACCTCCACCTCTAATACACACTCGTGCAATGTCTGTGTAACCACTTATCTGACGGGAAGTAGGACGAAACAGTCGCGACCCACGCCGGTCCTCTGGTTAGACAGCTGCAACACAATAGCTCTTGGAATCAATCAATACAGGCAGAGAAAGTTACCTCCACAGAAGTACGATATCTCGGCGATGAGGTGGAGATGACGTCTGGGTTTTATGGAGTGAGATGATGAAGAATGAGTGACAGCTGTCAGGAAATAATGAGTGAACAGCTGTCACTCCCGGCTGTGTCCCGTGGGCGGCAGCGCCCTCTCGTGCCTGAAGCCCGCACTTCAGGCAGGGCGCCCTCTGGTGGTGGGCCAGCAGTACCTCCTCTTCTGGCGGCCCACACAACAGAGATAACTTGTTTTATTTCCCTTTCTTGAATTGGCTCATCCAATTCTTTAGCTTACTACCTCGGGTAATTCAGGGACATTTATGTTATGTGCAGACGCAGGTTGAGGAGCGGACCAACGTCTGTCCGAACCCAGCGCTAAATAACCAGAAAGCGGTTCCACAAACAAAACGATTTTATTTCCCCTCCTGTGCAATAATTAGTGTACAACATAAATATTTAGTTTGTCTGGCGGAGTGAAGGACGGCGCGCTCTCCAGCGCCCAAAAGGATCGAATCCTCGGCGCTTCTGGACTCAGATTCACCGCCAAACACCCCCCAGGTTGACACGACAAACTGACTCTGTGAAGGATGGAAAAGTTGAGGTAAGTCAACAGAGCTACAGCAAATATCTTTCAGAGGCACACACTATCAGCAACACATTCAGGTCTGAATTTAAGCTTTATGTAAATGAGCAGCTTCTCACAACAGGTGGAGGATCATCAGTCCGTACGCACGGCAGTGAGAAGCAAACTGCACAATTCTCATCAATGTTCAAATATACTGCATAACGAAAATGCCAAAATTACTATTAACGATCATTCAGACAATAATCCCTCTGATGTGTGCTGACAGCATGTGTCCCTCACCCGTCCTCCTTCACAGGCACGATGTGTCAAACCCTGGCGCGGGTCCTCAGCGTCTCACAAACGAACGTCACAAGGTCAAGTTCCCGGCAATTCTGCTTGAACCACTCATGGCTTAAATGCAGAACGCCATCTCATTATCTGCTTCAGCTGAAAGTCTTTAAGTTTACACTTGAGCATCATCCACAGGTGCTGCGAGTCTGTAGGCCTGCACGTGAACATCCTCCACAGGTGCAGCTAATAATGCTGATGAGGGTGAAGGACTCTTCTGCCAGCACCTTCTCCACAGACAAAAACCAGTTTGCATACCACCTGGAGAGCAAAGAAAGAAAACAACACAAAAACATCCAGCCAAACCCCCCAACACACAACACATTTATATTATGTAAATAGTTCGCTATACTAGCCTCATCGGAGCAAGTATCATTATCACTGTATAGAACTTTATAGAACTCAGCAAATGTCTCGGCTATCTCTCTTGGTTTTATAATAGATTTATGACCTAATTTTAGCTTTTGAACTACCTTTGAAGACTGCTGTTTTCTAAGTCTGAAGGCTAAGAGTCTACTTGCTCTGTTCCCATTTTCATAATACTGTTGCTTTGCAAAGCGTAGGTTTCCCTCAATTTTTTCTGATAGTAAGTCTTGAAGCTCCCTACGAGATATATTCAGATCATTCAGATGTTGGGTGCTGTACTCTGTTTATGTTTGGATTCCAATTATCTTATTTTATCCTCTAATTCTTGCTGTTTTGCCGCCTTTTGTCTTTTTTTTGTTGTTGCATAGGAAATAATGCAGCCTCGTAAATATGCCTTTGCACAATCACACAGCATAATTGGAGATGTCTCTGGTGTTCTATTTATATTATTTTCGGGTTAAGTGCGCAGGTATGTATGCGTGTATGTTTGTATCTCCTCTTCCTTTTCAACCCAATGTGGGTAAATGTAGATGTCAAAGAAATGCTATTTTGTAAAACTCAAAATAAATGATCAATCAGTCAATATGTATGGTATATGTACGTGTATATATGTATATGCATATATGTAGTATGTATGTGGTATATGTATATATGTGGTGTGTGATGTATGTATATGTGTGCGTGTATATATGTGTATAGGTGTAGGGGTATGTATATGTATGTGTAGGTACTAAATGTATGTATGTGTATATATAGTAGTGTATATTTATTATGTGTTAGTGGGTATGTATATAGGTATATATGTGAGTGTGTATATGTGTGTGTATAAGTGTATATATGTACATAATGTGTGTGTATGTCTGTACGTATACAGGTATATCTGCACGGCCCCAAGCAGGGGTCACCCCCTAGAGCCTGGTCTGCTGAGGTTTCTTCCTAAGAGGGAGTTTTTGCCTCACCCACGTTACCTAGTGCTTGCTCGGGGGTCGGCAGGGTTAATATGGCGTGACTTGGGCCAAGTTTGCTGTGATATGGCGCTTTATACATAACTACTTATACGATGAATTGAAATGCAATTAAATATTGAAGTGTATGTCTGTGTTGATATGTAGTGTGTTGTGGAATTTGTGTATATGTTGTTATGACTGTTATAATTGTTGGACTCATTCTAGCAGGGGTGTGCGTGATAAGCTTTGCTTCTGCCCACACCCTTTTGACTCACAGGCGTTGTTTATATAACATTCATATTATTGGTATGTTTCTGTTCTTTCGGATTTGTGTGTGTGCCGAATAAATCCATTCATTCATTCATTCATATATCTAAATAATTATTAAATTCTGTTTTAACAAGAGCGATGAATTCCGTATTGTTGAGAAGAGAGGCATTCAGTCTCCATTGCTTGGATGCTGGGGTCAGTCCTATATCCCATTGAAGCACAACAGGGGGAAATTGTGATGGGCAGTATTGTGATATCTTCAATTCTGTATAATTCAGCTTTAGCGGTAAAAAAATAGTAAATTCGTGAGTAAGATGCATGTCTGTTTGAGTAAAAGGTAAAATTCCTCTCCTTTGGAAATTTAGACCGCCATGTGTCCACTAGTCCAGCTTCTACAGATAAGTTTTTTAACATTTTGCCCATTTTAGATATGGGGGTATGAGAAAAAGGTTGTCGATCTAAATTTGACATTACACAATTAAAATCCCCCCCCCAAAATCAGAAGCCCAGAGCTATACTCCGCAGTCATATTGAAAACTGATTTAACAAACCCGGGCACATCTTCATTGGGAGCATATACATTATAAATGATACTGCTATCCCACTGATTATCCCATTCACCAATATAAATCTGCCCTCCTTATCTCTATGAACCAGAGTTTCAGTAAAGTTGATTTGCCTATGTATTAATATGGCTACCCCCCCTCTTCCTACCAGAACAGTGTGATGAGTAGTAAATTTTGTCAGCCCAAGACTTTTTTAATTTTTCGTGTTCGTCATTTGACAAATGTGTTTCCTGTAGAAGTGCTACCTGACACCTTAATTGTTTGAGTTGCAATAATACTTTCTTTCTTTTAATTGGACTATGAAGACCCTTTACATTATAACTTATTACAGTAAGTGTACTCATGGCTATTACATATACTGCAAAATATTAATGTGATGGAGGCAGAGACAGCCAGTTAACATACAAAACCAATCATGTGAGTAAAGTAAATGAAGACCAGAATAACAACTTAAGATGTGATAGTATTGCTGTACAGTATGTCCATGTTTGGCTAGATAGATATGCAGGTGTTCCGTTGTACGCTTAAGTGTAATTAGATCCTCGGGGAACAGAAGGATCAGAACGCAAAAGAAACATTTAACATTGTGTGTTAATAACATTGTGCTGACTGGTGGGTTTAAGTCCCTAGCCACTATAATAAGCAGCAACAAGCACACGCCACAGATACTGGCTGTGTGTAAATAATACTACAGTTGAGAAAGTAAAAGAATAACTGTGTGAGAATTCAGGCTCCTACATCCAATAATGTAATACCTTGACAACATGTGAAACATACCAAAAATATTCATACAAAACGAGCAAGCAGTACTAACTTTAACATATAATATTTATATGAGGATTAGTTAAATAAAACCATTTTAAACATTTTCCTGAGACAGACCAATAAGAACTTACACTCAACAAAAATATAAACGCAACACTTTTGGTTTTGCTCCCATTTTGTATGAGATGAACTCAAAGATCTAAAACTTTTTCCACATACACAATATCACCATTTCCCTCAAATATTGTTCACAAACCAGTCTAAATCTGTGATAGTGAGCACTTCTCCTTTGCTGAGATAATCCATCCCACCTCACAGGTGTGCCATATCAGATGCTGATTAGACACCATGATTAGTGCACAGGTGTGCCTTAGACTGTCCACAATAAAAGGCCACTCTGAAAGGTGCAGTTTTGTTTTATTGGGGGGATACCAGTCAGTATCTGGTGTGACCACCATTTGCCTCATGCAGTGCTACGCATCTCCCTCGCATAGAGTTGATCAGGTTGTCAATTGTGGCCTGTGGAATGTTGGTCCACTCCTCTTCAATGGCTGTGCGAAGTTGCTGGATATTAGCAGGAACTCATACACGCTGTCATATACGCCGGTCCAGAACATCCCAAACATGCTCAATGGGTGACATGTCCGGTGAGTATGCCGGCCATGCAAGAACTGGGACATTTTCAGCTTCCAAGAATTGTGTACAGATCCTTGCAACATGGGGCCGTGCATTATCCTGCTGCAACATGAGGTGATGTTCTTGGATGTATGGCACAACAATGGGTCTCAGGATCTCGTCACGGTATCTCTGTGCATTCAAAATGCCATCAATAAAATGCACCTGTGTTCTTTGTCCATAACAGATGCCTGCCCATACCATAACCCCTCCGCCACCATGGGCCACTCGATCCACAACATTGACATCAGAAAACCGCTCACCCACACGACGCCACACACGCTGTCTGCCATCTGCCATCTGCCCTGGACAGTGTGAACCGGGATTCATCCGTGAAGAGAACACCTCTCCAACGTGCCAAACGCCAGCGAATGTGAGCATTTGCCCACTCAAGTCGGTTACGACGACGAACTGGAGTCAGGTCGAGACCCCGATGAGTACGATGAGCATGCAGATGAGCTTCCCTGAGACGGTTTCTGACAGTTTGTGCAGAAATTCTTTGGTTATGCAAACCGAATGTTTCAGCAGCTGTCCGAGTGGCTGGTCTCAGACGATCTTGGAGGTGAACATGCTGGTTGTGGAGGTCCTGGGCTGGTGTGGTTACACGTGGTCTGCGGTTGTGAGGCTGGTTGGATGTACTGCCAAATTCTCTGAAACGCCTTTGGAAACGGCTTATGGTAGAGAAATGAACATTCAATACACGAGCAACAGCTCTGGTTGACATTCCTGCTGTCAGCATGCCAACTGCATGCTCCTTCAAATCTTGCGACATCTATGGCATTGTGCTGTGTGATAAAACTGCACCTTTCAGAGTGGCCTTTTATTGTGGGCAGTCTAAGGCACACCTGTGCACTAATCATGGTGTCTAATCAGCATCTTGATATGGCACACCTGTGAGGTGGGATGGATTATCTCAGCAAAGGAGAAGTGCTCACTATCACAGATTTAGACTGGTTTGTGAACAATATTTGAGGGAAATGGTGATATTGTGTATGTGGAAAAAGTTTTAGATCTTTGAGTTCATCTCATACAAAATGGGAGCAAAACCAAAAGTGTTGCGTTTATATTTTTGTTGAGTCCCAATGTTGCAAACCGCTGGTCCAAGTCGTCCCAGGTTAGTCTTTAAGGGTCCGTTTAAATTTCCAATCTGGCGGCTGAAGTGGGGAGGATAGTCCCTTTAACATAGGCCATGGCTTTCACGGGGTCTCGAAACTCCTTACTGTCCTCTTTATAAGTGATCCTGAGTCTTGCTGGGTAAAGTAGTCCATAGCGCACATCACTCCGTCCTCATAGAACTTTCCGTACATCTGCGAAGGCGGCTCTTGCTTTGGCCATGCTGGTAGTGTAGTCTGGGAATATTGCAATTCTTTTCCCATTGTAGATCAGCAGAGCTTGGTCCCTGGCTCTTCTCAAAATATCCGCAGCGTCTCCATCATAATGCAGCTTGGCGATTATGCCTCGGGGTCCATCTCCCACATTCTTGGGTGCGGGCGCACGGTGTGAACAATCAACTTTTACAGCCCTTTCCATCTGCAAAGCCTCCTTGATAATCTTAGAGACCTTGCTGGGGCTGGCGGAGTTTGGCTGCACTTCAACGCCAACTATACGGATATTTCCGCATCTCATCCTCCCCTCCATATCCTCACATCTATCCCGTATTTTCACTAGTTCGCTCCGGAGTTCACTCATGGTAGTCTGCAATGTTGTTACCTCGTCAGACCATGCTGATAAACCACCTCTCACGTCCTCAATATCAGTTCCAATAGATGTGATTTCTGCTCGTGTTGCTGCGGCGTTGCTAGCGATTTCATCCCATATAGCCTTAACGTCGGCCTTGAGAGCGTCGAAATCCTCAGAAAGTGCACTCCGTATTTCCTCTCTTATAATTTTGGAGATGTCACCTCGTATAGAGGCCAAAACCTCAGCTTTTACTTCCTCGCTCATGTCCACGTTTTTGTATTGCGGGTCTTTATCCTCTGTAGTGCGCTGCCTCGTTGTAGCTCTAGTGTTAGCTGCTAGCTGTGCTGTGCTATCATCATACCTGAATTTACGTAGTTTGTCCACCATTTGAGAGAGACGTGCGATGATATGTGTCTCACTCGAAATACAAATGCATCCCGTCATTTTGGCTTTGATATTTTTATTAAATTTATATTAAGTTGAAGACATTTGTTTTCAGTTTGAGTTTAAAGAGAATAATTTTAGAAATGTTCTTATATGGAAGCCTAAATTACACCCCCCCCTGTTGTGTGTTGGGGGGGTGTGGCTGGACATTTTGGTGTTCTTTTCTTTTCTTTGCTCTCCAGGTGGTATGCAAACTGATTTATTGTCTGTGGAGAAGGTGCTGGCAGAAGAGTCCTTCACCCTCATCAACATGATGTGCAGCACCTGTGGATGGTGCTCACTTGCAACCTTAAAGATAATGAGATCGCGTTCTGCATTTAAGTCATGTGTGATTCAAGCAGAATTGCCGGGAACTCGACCTTGTGATGTTCGTTTGTGAGACGCTGAGGACCGCGCCTGGGTTTGACACATCGTGCCTGTGAAGGAGGAAGGGTGAGGGACACATGCTGTCAGCACACATCAGAGGTGATTGATTATCTGAATAATTGTTAACAGTAACTTGGTATTTTGTTACGCAGTATATTTGAACTTTGATGAGAGTTGTGCAGCTCGCTTCTCACTGCCGTGGCATGCGGACTGATGAGCCTCCACCTGTTGTGAGAAGCTGCTCATTTACATAAAGCTTGAATTCGGACCTGAATGTGTTGCTGATAGTGTGTGCCTTTTGAAGGATATTAGTTGTAGCTGCTGACTTACCTCACCTTTTCTATCCTTCGCAGAGTCGGTTTGTCGTGTCCACCTGGGGGGTGTTTGGCGGTGAACGTGGGTCCAGAAGCGCCGGGCTTCGGTCCTTTTGGGCGCTGGAGAGCGTGCCGTCCTTCACTCCGCCAGACCGACGCAGTTTTTGTTTGTACACTTTGTTATGCACCAAAGGGGGAAAATAAATTGTTTTGTTATTGGAACCGCTTTCTGGTTGTTTCAGCGCTGGGTTCCGTCAGACGCAGATCCGCTCCTCAACCCGCATCGACACATAACAGTAGTTCCCGGCCATTCCATAATGGACCCAGCGGCAGAGGCGGTTCCATTCGCCGAAAGAGTTCAAGAACACTTGGAGGAAATATGGGAGCAATTACAGCATCTCACAAACCAAATTAAACAAACAGATGTCCGCGTTACGGAGCTTGCAGCGCAAGCCGTTCCGCTTCCTGCTGCTCCAGCTGCGGCACCATCGATACCGGTGCAGATAACTCCGTCACCCAGAGATTCGGCTTCCGAATTGATTATTTGTCATCCGGAGCCTTATGCGGGAAACGTTGAAGCTTGTGCTCTGTTTTTGATGCAATGTTCTCTGGTTTTTGCTCATACCGTCGCTCAGCTGTTGCTGAATCACAGGCAGGGGAGGCGGAGTGCAGCGGATTATTCTGTGGATTTCTGAATTTTTCCTGCTCAGTCCGGTTGGAATGCCGCAGCATTAAGCGGAGTGTTTGTGGTTGGTTTAAATGATCCATTAAGGGACGACCTAGTAGTCCGTGGCGAGCCAAATGATTTAGATGAGCTAATATCGTTGGTGATTCGTCTAGATGATCGGATGAAGGAGCGTGGACGCGAGAGAGGGCGGCCATCAGAACGGGTTTTTTTGTCTCGGGGCTTTCCCCGATACAGATCTGGGCTGCCTCTTCTTCGCCCCACTGAGACTCCTCCGACGGGACCTCTGGCTCCTCTTGCAGATGAGCCCATGCAGCTCGGACGAGCTGAAGCTGCTATATTGCCCCGTTATAGAAGCGTCAAGAAAAATAGTGGTGACGTCTCTCCAGGTGTTCTGGGACAGGTGAAATAATACACACACAAAAAAATAAATTGTATGGGCTAATGTTTTTTTTTTTTTCTGAAAGGGGTTAGAACTTGTTTGGGGAGTCAGAGGCGTGTCTGGTGGAGTGAACGACAGGCGGTTCGAAGCCCGTCTGGACTCACTTGATCGTTGGTTTTTTTATGTGTCTTTAGGTATTTTTTGTTTGGGTCTGGGGTCATTTTGTTTTGTTGTTTTTATTATTTCCCTACTTCCCTAACCCCAACCTCACTCGCCCCAAGACCGTTCGTCTTGTGGGTTGTGGGGTGGTGCAGGTTGGTCACGCTGAGCATTCTCAGAAGACCTCTGCACCTGGGGGGGGTTGTTAGGGGCGTTTTTTCTGGTTTAGTTAGGGCCGGGTTTCACTCCAGCCTCGGTGGGCCTTTGTACCGTTCGTCATTGGTGTTGCCGGGGTGTGGCTGCAGCGGGAACATACCTCAGTCAGAGGGGTGGGCCGATCTGTTGCCGTTCGCCATTTCGGTAGTTCCACCCCTCCCGATAGGCTGGGGTATGGTCGGGTTGAGACACCGGACGTATTTCCGGTTTTCCGCTGCGCCTTGGGGTTGGGGCCGGATTAGTTTTTCCTGTTCCCTTCCCCGGCTTGATGTTTTGTGCCGTTCGCCAAAATTGAGCCGCCGAGGGGCTCTGGGAGGGACCTGGGGTCTTTCGGGGTGCCAGGGAAGGTAACAGGGTTTATCGGTTGTTTTATTTGCCCCCGGGGTTGTTTAAGGTAGTCCTCCGGGGGTTGGACTTTGATGTTTTTTGTTTCCTTCCAGGTTCCACCTCCAGGGTTGATGGGACGGTCCTCTGGGGGAGAATTGACTTGTGGGGCCGCCTAGCCAAGTGTGGCCGGGTCTGGGGTTCCTGGGTTGTGGGGAGGGTGCCTCCTGGGGTTTCATGGTACGGTCCTCTGGGGGGCGCCGTTTGCTCCATGTGTACCTGGGGACCTCTGTGGGATTCCGACTTTGGCTATTTCTCCTGGAACTGGGGGTAAAGGCCTTCTGGGGGGTGTTGGGCTCTGCAGGTCGTTCTGGGGGGGTTGTTTGTTATTTTTCTTGTGCATTTATGTTTGTATTGTGTTTGTGGGGCTGTGTTGGGTTTTTGCATTTGGGAGTTTTTCTTTTCTTCCCGGGGTTGGATGGGACGGTCCCCTGGGGAGGTGTTTGGGTGGGTTTTATGTTTTTTCTTGTATGTTGGATTGTACTAGGGACTGTTTTGGGGTTTTTGTTGATGCCAGCCGGCCTTCCAGCTGCGGTGCCCTGTCCTATTGTCTGTGGTGGACCTTGGGAGCGTTACGCTGTCTGCTTCCTGACGAGGACCCCGGAGGGAGGTGCTGTTCTCGGACCTGGTCTGTTCGGTCGCCGGGAGGCTTCCCGTTAAAGGGGGGGTACTGTTGTGTGTTGGGGGGTGTGGCTGGACATTTTGGTGTTCTTTTCTTTTCTTTGCTCTCCAGGTGGTATGCAAACTGATTTATTGTCTGTGGAGAAGGTGCTGGCAGAAGAGTCCTTCACCCTCATCAACATGATGTGCAGCACCTGTGGATGGTGCTCACGTGCAACCTTAAAGACTTTCAGCTGAAGCAGATAATGAGATGGCGTTCTGCATTTAAGTCATGTGTGATTCAAGCAGAATTGCCGGGAACTCGACCTTGTGATGTTCATTTGTGAGACGCTGAGGACCGCGCCTGGGTTTGACACATCGTGCCTGTGAAGGAGGAAGGGTGAGGGACACATGCTGTCAGCACACATCAGAGGTGATTGATTATCTGAATAATTGTTAACAGTAACTTGGTATTTTGTTACGCAGTATATTTGAACTTTGATGAGAGTTGTGCAGCTCGCTTCTCACTGCCGTGGCATGCAGACTGATGATCCTCCACCTGTTGTGAGAAGCTGCTCATTTACATAAAGTTTGAATTCGGACCTGAATGTGTTGCTGAAGTGTGTGCCTTCTGAAGGATATTAGTTGTAGCTGCTGACTTACCTCACCTTTTCTATCCTTCGCAGAGTCGGTTTGTCGTGTCCACCTGGGGGGTGTTTGGCGGTGAACGTGGGTCCAGAAGCGCCGGGCTTCGATCCTTTTGGGCGCTGGAGAGCGTGCCGTCCTTCACTCCGCCAGACCGACGCAGTTTTTGTTTGTACACTTTGTTATGCACCAAAGGGGGAAAATAAATTGTTTTGTTATTGGAACCGCTTTCTGGTTGTTTTAGCGCTGGGTTCCGTCAGACGCAGGTCCGCTCCTCAACCCGCGCTGACACATAACACCCCCCCCCCCAAAAAAAATGGGGTAAAGAAATTAAAATATGTAAAAGCCTAAAGGGGGTAAATGGTGAATACTTTTTATAGGCGCAGTATTGCGAAGATTCAATTCAATTTATTTATATAGAACACCATCAAGGTAAGGTCTAACTTCATACAACAGGTAAGCAACAGGTAAGAGGGTCATAACATTCCAAACACACACACGCACACACACACACGCACACACACACACGCACACGCACACACACACACACACACACACACACACACACACACATATACATACATACATACAAATTCTCCTACTCAGAAAGATGAGAGAGGTCTGTAATTTTCATCATAGGTACACTTCAACTGTGAGAGTCCCTTTCAAAATGAGCAAATAAAGTCTGTCAGTTTGAACATTAAATATCTTGTCTTTGTGGTGTATTCAGTTGAATATAGGTTGAAGAGGATTTGCAAATATGGAACACGAACTGGACTGGTTTAATGCATTTACTAATACATTAAACAAAAGATTTAGGAAGAAGTAAACATTCCAGTCGCCAAGAGAGGCAACAACACCTTCAAATCGAAGCGACAGTGTGTAGGATTTAGTGTCATCTAGTGGTGAGGCTGCAGATTGCATGATGTCATGAATAGTCACAATTTGTTTTCTTCCTTGCTTTTTGTGCTAAACAACACATATCCCTTTCACAAAAATGAGGCTTCTCAAACTTGTTAGTCTGCACTAGCAACCAGTAGACAGTGTGTATATGTTAAAAAATGTGAAAGACAGAGTAAGTGTGCTGCGCTACAGAGGTTTTATGTTGGTCAGCTGCACCAGGGTCATCCTGGAGTTTAAGCTACTAAACGCCAGACCCGAGAGACCATGTACTTGTACCATGTACCTCAATGTATGCAGACACTGAGAGGGAAGTATCTTGATGCACTGCCTGCAGTGCTCTATCACCTCATCATCAAAAAGAACCTCTGCTCCTCCACAGTGTCCCTGATCTGCCATGGTCTTTCACTGCAGCTGACATATTTGAATGGCAACGCAAGACGCACTTAGCACTGTGGACTCTTAGAAGAAGGTGGTTTGAGCTAGACCAACTGCCAAACTTATAAGGCACCACAGCTATTGCAATGTTAAAGCGGGACTTCACAACTCATGGTGTTTGTCACACGCAAATGGCTGACAATGGAACCCAATTCATTGGAAAAGACTTTGTAGACTTTTCACACAAATGGGACTTTAAACACATCCGTAGTAATCCCCATTACCCCCAATCAAACAGCCTTGCTGAGCGTGCAGTGCGATCCGGAAAGCACCTTCTGGAAAAGCGCTATCGTGATGCCACAGACATCCAATTAGCTCTGCTCCACGCTCGGAACATTCCCAGTGTGGGACTTTCAACTTCCCTCACCTGCTCAGTGCCCTTTGTCCTCTGTCCATTCCTGTCAGTGACTAAGGCAGTGTTGCAGTCTGCTGTCCAAACAAATGTTACGTCCACTATAACAAAACAGAATGAGGGGGAAAGCACACTATGACCGCAGTGCTCGGCGCCTTCCTGCATTAAGCCCAGGTCAAAGAGTCAGTGTGTAGACCGCACATGGTTTTGACAACGTAGTAAAGGTGGCGGGCCCAGCTCCACAACAGCTTCATAATAACATCACAAAGTGCCAGATACATAAGAAATAGAAGACATCCTCTCCGTGTTGATGAACCTACAGTGGGGTACAAACGTATGTTAGCTCCTGATTGTGCAAGTTCTCCTACTTAGAAAGATGAGAGAGGTCTGTAATTTTCAACATAGGTACACTTCAACTACACTCAACAAAAATGTAAACGCAACACTTTTGGTTTTGCTCCCATTTTGTATGAGATGAACTCAAAGATCTAAAACTTTTTCCACATACACAATATCACCATTTCCCTCAAATATTGTTCACAAACCAGTCTAAATCTGTGATAGTGAGCACTTCTCCTTTTCTGAGATAATCCATCCCATCTCACAGGTGTGCCATATCAAGATGCTGATTAGACACCATGATTAGTGCACAGGTGTGCCTTAGACTGCCCACAATAAAAGGCCACTCTGAAAGGTGCAGTTTTATCACACAGCACAATGCCACAGATGTCGCAAGATTTGAGGGAGCGTGCAATTGGCATGCTGACAGCAGGAATGTCAACCAGAGCTGTTGCTCGTGTATTGAATGTTCATTTCTCTACCATAAGCTGTCTCCAAAGGCGTTTCAGAGAATTTGGCAGTACATCCAACCAGCCTCACAACCGCAGACCACATGTAACCACACCAGCCCAGGACCTCCACATCCAGCATGTTCACCTCCAAGATTGTCTGAGACCAGCCACTCGGACAGCTGCTGAAACAATCGGTTTGCATAACCAAAGAATTTCTGCACAAACTGTCAGAAACCGTCTCAGGGAAGCTCATCTGCATGCTCGTCGTCTTCATCAGGGTCTCGACCTGACTCCAGTTCGTCGTTGTAACCGACTTGAGTGGGCAAATGCTCACATTCGCTGGCACATTCCTTTGGCACATTGGAGAGGTGTTCTCTTCATGGATGAATCCCGGTTCACACTGTTCAGGGCAGATGGCAGACGTGTGGCGTCGTGTGGGTGAGCGGTTTTCTGATATCAATGTTGTGGATCGAGTGGCCCATGGTGGCGGTGGGGTTATGGTATGGGCAGGCGTCTGTTATGGACGAAGAACACAAGTGCATTTTATTGATGGCATTTTGAATGCACAGAGATACCGTGATGAGATCCTGAGGCCCATTGTTGTGCCATACATCCAAGAACATCACCTCATGTTGCAGCAGGATAATGCACGGCCCCATGTTGCAAGGATCTGTACACAATTCTTGGAAGCTGAAAATGTCCCAGTTCTTGCATGGCCGACATACTCACCGGACATGTCACCCATTGAGCATGTTTGGGATGCTCCGGACCGGCGTATACGAAGCGTGTACCAGTTCCTGCCAATATCCAGCAACTTCGCACAGCCATTGAAGAGGAGTGGACCAACATTCCACAGGCCACAATTGACAACCTGATCAACTCTATGCGAAGGAGATGTGTTGCACTGCATGAGGCAAATGGTGGTCACACCACATACTGACTGGTACCCCCCCCCAAAAAAACAAAACTGCACCTTGCAGAGTGGCCTTTTATTGTGGGCAGTCTAAGGCACACCTGTGCACTAATCACGGTGTCTAATCAGCATCTTGATATGGCACACCTGTGAGGTAAGTGCTCACTATCACAGATTTAGACTGGTTTGTTAACAATATTTGAGGGAAATGGTGATATTGTGTATGTGGAAAAAGTTTTAGATCTTTGAGTTCATCTCATACAAAATGGGAGCAAAACCAAAAGTGTTGCGTTTATATTTTTGTTGAGTGTATGAGAGACAAAATGAGAAAAAAAAATCCAGGAAATCACATTGTAGGATTTGTAAAGAATTTATTTGTAAATTATGGTGGAAAATAAGTATTTGGTCACTAACAAAAGTTCAACTCAATACTCTAAGATAATCTTTGTTGGCAATGACAGAGGTCAAACATTTCCTGTAAGTCTTCACCAGGTTTGCACACACTGTAGCTGGTATTTTGGCCCATTCCTCCATCCAGATCTCCTCTAGAGCAGTGATGTTTTGGCGCTGTAGCTGGGCAACACGGACTTTCAACTCCCTCAACAAATTTTCTATGGGGTTGAGGTCTGGAGACTGGCTTGACCACTCCAGGACCTTGAAATGCTTTTTACGGAGCCACTCCTTTGTTGCCCGAGCGGTGTGTTTGCGATCATTGTCATGCTGGAAGACCCAGCCATGTTGCACCTTCAATGCTCTCACTGATGGAAGGAGGTTTTGGCTTAAAATCTCACGATACATGGCCCCGTTCATTCTTCCCTTAACAAAGATCAGTCATCCTGTCCCCTTTGCAGAAAAACAGCCCCAAAGCATGATGTTTCCACCCCCATGCTTCACAGTAGATATGGTGTTCTTGGGATGCAACTCAGCATTCTTCTTCCTCCAAACACGAGGAGTTGAGTTTTTACCAAAACATTCGATTTTGGTTTCATCTGACCACATGCTATTCTCCCAATCCTCTTCTGGATCATTCATATGCTCTCTGCCAAACTTCAGATGGGCCTGGACATGTGCTGGCTTAAGCAGGGGACACGCCTGGCACTGCAGGATCTGAGTCCCTCTTTGCGTAGTGTGTAGCCTTTGTTACTTTGGTCCCAGCTCTCTGCAGGTCATTCATCGGGTCCCTCTGTGTAGTTCTGGGATTTTTGCTCACTGTTCTCAGATCATTTTGACCCCATGGGATGACATCTTCGGTGGAGCCCCAGATCGAGGGAGATTATCAGTAGTCTTGTATGTCTTCCATTTTCTTACAATTGCTCCCACAGTTGATTTATTCACACTAACCTGCTTGACTATTGTAGATTCACTCTTCCCAGCATGGTGCACAGCTACAGTTTTCTTCCTGGTCTCCTTCGACAGCTCTTTGGTCTTTGTCATGGTTGAGTTTGGAGTCTGACTGTTTGAGGGTGTGGACAGGTGTCTTTTATACAGATAACGAGTTCAAACAGGTGCCATTAATACAGGTAACAGGTGGAGGACAGAAGAGCTTCTTAAGGAAGAAGTTAGAGGTCTGTGAGAGCCAGAAATCTTGCTTGTTTGTAGGTGACCAAATACTTATTATACACCATAATTTACAAATAAATTCTTTAAAAATTCTACAATGTGATTTCCTGGATTTTCTTTCTCGTTTTGTCTCTCATAGTTGACGTGTACCTATGTTGAAAATTACAGACCTCTCTCATCTTTCTGAGTAGGAGAACTTGCACAATCAGGGGCTGACTAAATACTTTTTGGCCCCACTGTACACCAACTGAGGAAGACATGCCACCAATGCCATCTTCAGCAGCATGTGATTCCAGCACTGACCACAGTGATGCACTACAGCCGACACCTTCTGATGTCACTCGTAGGAGTTCCATTGAGCATTCTGACAGGCAGCCGGTGGTGACTCATGCAGGAAGAGTCAGTCGACCCAGCCAGCGTTATCAGGACCACGTCACTAAACAACCTGAGTTTCTAACAAGCTGTTCCCATGCCCTAAGAGACATTATCACTTTGGGTTTAATGTATTAATAGCTGCACCTATGTGAGGTAGAGTAGTTGTTGCAGGTGATCTATCATCTTCAACAGGTAGTTAGCCAGCCAACTACTGACGTGGATGTTTTGATTTATTCTCACGTTGTAGTATTGAGTGGTTCCGGCCGCTTCAGTTATCACCATTTGCTACCTCTTATGTGGAAAAAAGGGGATATAGAGTGTGGTGCTAACACTGTACGTCACTAGGTGGTGGCCACAGTTATGATGGTGCACCTGCGGAGGGTGAATAAGAATAAGGCAGCGAGTTGTGTAAAACTGGCACGGACTGCTGGCCATTTAAGTATTAAGTCTTATTTTAAAATGTTTGATCCACCAAACCATGAAGGAGGAGTTGCATTTATAAAACTCAGACAGATAGATAACACTGCTTACCATGATTTTTCTTGCATGGTGTTTTTCCAACGGATTTTGGGGAATTTGGGGTGCTGAATCCGAATCTGGCATTAGTTTTTGTCAATCACATCACATATTTTCCATATCAAGCATTGAAGCAAAACCTCGCACACCTCTTCGGTGCCGTAGACGATATTACAGCTCTTGTTCACATTTCGCGAACCTGGTTTAAAAATTATGCTTGTGCATGATTAGTGGCATTAAACTCGTGAGTGAATGAGCAAATTTAGCATAATCCATCAATACGGATCATGCAGATTGCAATAAAATGGGATGTGATAGAGGAAATTTGAGCTCAGATTTGGATTCAGCACCCCCAAATGACCCTAAATCAGTTCTCAAAGTCCATGCAAAACAAACAAAAAATAAATAAATAAATAATTGTTGAGCAGTGTAATTCTAGCAGTGTAAAAAAAAAACTCACCACATTTTTTTTTGGGGGGGGGGGGGGGGGGGGGTTGTTATTGCAGACCAGTTCTTGCTTCTGGTTGTCTTCACAATTTGCACTTCTAAAAAAGGGAAATCTGCATATCAGATTAATCACTGTGATGTAACGAGTTGGGCACTGCAGGAAACATTTTTTGAATGGTGGCATTCAAACATGTCTCTGTTAAAATCATGTCTAATCTTTTGCATTACTGGAATCATATGCAGGAGACCAGAGTTGATTTGGATGCGTGTGCTGGTATGTCGAATGCCTGAACTTTGTGTGTGTGGTCTGTCTGTCTGATGTCTGTCTGTCTGGTTTTGGCCTAATGGGCCTTCAGCCTTTTGCAGTGTTGACAGAAAATCAATGGCCCACTCTGTAGGCCCAACGTGTATGTGTGAGAGAGAGAGAGAGAGAGAGAGAGAGAGAGAGAGAGAGAGAGAGAGAGAGAGAGAGAGAGAGAGAGAGAGAGAGAGAGAGCGAGGTAGGGTGAGGCTGTTGGACGCTTGCTCCACTGTAAGTGCGATGGATTAATGTTGGGGGCTTGTGACACAGTTGTCACACGTCTCCTTTCACTGAGTCTTGATTTCCTTTGTACGCTCTAATCGTCTGTGGGATCAGATCAGAACACCAGATGTACAAAACCGTTTGTGCTTCTGAAAAGTATTAGTGTTTATTGAACAGACTTCCGGCTTCCACCCAGGTCACACTAACCAGATTACTTACAATTGAGGAGAATTCCTAGCGGATGATTGCAGTTAACAGTACAGACAGAAACGGGAGACATAGCAAGAATGAAAACGAAAAAAATGAAATGGTGTAACAGCAGATCGCGTCCCGTGTTGCAATCTGGTTGTTGCATGGTTGCTTTTGACCCCAGGACAAAGGAACGTGTGAGCTGAGCGAAAAATCTGCAGCGAAGGTGTGAAAGCTGCAAGATAAAATGTGAATTTTTATGATGCAAGATGAAATTAGACTTTAATGACGCCTGAGGGAGAATTAGTTTGGTGCCACAGAAAAAGTAATGTGATTTACCAGCAGAGAAAAAAAAAAGACTGTGTGGAAGTTACAAGCATAAAAGATTTAAAGTTGGCAGTAAAAAATGAGCATGCAATAACAAAGGTCATAACCATAAAGATGTTGCTGTTTTTCAGGCAGTGGGTGGCGGGTGGGGATGATCACGGCGACATATGGAACACGAACTGGACTGGTTTAATGCATTTACTACAATCAGTCACATCTGTTAGTCGAAAATTATGACCTCAAAAATATATGTACTCTGTACTGCACACACAGCTCTAAAAAGATTTAGGAAGAAGTAAACATTCCAGTGGCCAAGAGAGGCAACAACGCCTTCAAACTGAAGCGACAGTGTGTAGGATTTAGTGTCATCTAGTGGTGAGGTTGCAGATTGCATGATGTCATGACTAGTCACAATTTGTTTTCTTCCTTGCTTTTTGTGATAAACAACACATATCCCTGTCACAAAAATGAGGCTTCTCAAACTTGTTAGTCTGCACTAGCAACCAGTAGACTGTGTATATGTTAAAAAATGTGAAAGACAGAGTAAGTGTGTTACTTTTGGGCTACTGTATCAACTTGGCAGTGCATCATGATGGCATCCATGAGAGGACCCGTTCCAGTGGAGACATCAAGGGCTCATTCTAAGCTCACAAAAACATTGCTGATAATTAGAGTAATCAACAGATGGTTATGAATGCTTTGGTCCATTTCTGCGAATTAACTCCCCTGAATCTGACACAACACACAACAGCTTCAAGAGAATTGTAGCAAATGGAGGAAAGACAAATAGCACAAGAATCCAACATCTGCATCATCAAGTCAGTAACAGACAGTTGCATCAAAAACATCTTGCAACTTGAGAAAATGCTTGCAAATGCAGACAACACAAACAAAACTAACCTACCAGTGTGCAATATTTTAATTCAGTAATGTGTCTGCTGCAAATTCAGACAACGTGCCCAAAAGCCCAATGCATTGCAAATATCCACAACACAACATAGTGCAGCAGATAGCTGAAACAGTCTTTCAAATGGTGATATAAGCACCATATTTGACACAAATGCTCCTCAGACGTTACTCTTTTGAAGAAAAAAAACAACTGCTCACTTGATTTATCAATAGGCGGCAAGTAGGGGTCAATGAAGAATTACACAGGGGTCAAAATTTACAAATGCTCTAATCATATTGTCTGATCATAAAGATTCCAAAAAGGTATAGTTTGGGCTATCTTTGATTGAATGTTATAGAGTTATGGGGTAAAAACAGCAAAAATGGTGACAAAGGCCAATTTCAGCTTGTATAGGGGGGCAAAGTTAAAGTTGCTCCAGTTTTGGTAAAAACTAATGCAAATTATTGGTTGAGTGAATAGGGTTTTAAAATGGAATAGTTTGCACCATGTGTCGTACTTAGTTATCATGTTACAGGTTAACATGTCATATGGCATAGAATCCAATGGACGTTGACATTGTTTGACCTTTACTTTGGACAACAAACATTCAACAGGGTCAAAACTATTCCATTTGTTAATCCTATTAGCTGAATTTACAACAGACGCATGATCAAATGAAATTGTTACATGTGCTGTAGGTTATGTTTGTTATCTGTGCTTGCAAGCGTTATCTTGATTTGCAAGATGTTTTTTCATGTACCTACTGAAGTGATGTTGGTGTTAGTTTTTGTATTTGTGTTTCCTGAAGTGCTGCGGCCTCTCCTTAAATAAAAATCAGTGTCATCA
Organism: Thalassophryne amazonica; assembly: GCF_902500255.1. Classification (NCBI taxonomy): domain Eukaryota; kingdom Metazoa; phylum Chordata; class Actinopteri; order Batrachoidiformes; family Batrachoididae; genus Thalassophryne; species Thalassophryne amazonica. The sequence goes on from NC_047121.1 coordinate 47,275,918, forward strand.
CACTGATGACAACACGGTGCACAACATTCCAGAGCAATATCCTTATGAAGTGGAGCATAACGAAACCAACTGGATCAAGATGGACTCCGTTTTCGTTTCCACAGGAACAGATGCAAGTAGAACAAAAGGGAATTGAGGATGACATAACGGAACAGATGGTAAGTGGATAAGAGCAGGCCACCAAAATGAGAAGGAGAGCAGCACTGAACAAACTGGAGCAGAACAGGCCAGAGTGCAGCAGAATGGATTAGAGAATGACAGACTTAAATTTAGTAAAAGAGGGGCAGAATGTCATAAATGAACACATTGTAAGCCAAAAATCTGGAACCCAGTGCAAAACGGACAAGGCAGCAAGCAGAAGGTCAGGGGACTGATGGCACTAGCTCACACGGCTGTGCAGGTTTCTCTACAAAAATACAGCATCACATGGTTATCTGAGTTTAATACACAAACCCCAAAGTCACTCCAAGCAAAATTAATATGGCAGCTGAACACAGCCCAACCACTTATCAAAACACTGTGGACGCACTCATGAATCTTGGGTGGTTTGACAATACTGAATCTTTAGTGTTTTGAGTTTGTCAAATCACTGACTTATTTTCATACGCAGTTATTTTATTTGATGTTTTAGGTGTTTCAAAATACAAATACAAAATACCCTTGGCCTTATGCGCATTGCGTTCTTTATAATTTGCAGTTGTTTAATTAATTATGAAGATCCTATTGTCTTTTTTGTACATGTTCAGATCAAATCATCATTTATTAATGTTGTGCAAATAAAAGAATATTTGTAGATCACCATCTGTGGATTTGCAGGTATTAATGAGACAAATTTAACTCCATAGGAAGTTAACGTTGAGTTAGCATGTATGCTGACATCTGCAAAATGTCTTGTAAATTACTAAAGAGGTGTTATCAGGTTACATAAACAGGCCGAAAGGCCGAAAACCAACAATGATTGCCCGTGACCTTCGATCCCTCAGGTGGCACTGCATTAAAAAACCAACATCATTGTGTAAAGGATCTTACCACGTGGGCTCAGGAACACTTCACAAAACCACTGTCAGTTAACACAGTTCGTCGCTACATCTACAAGTGCAAGTTAAAACACTACCATGCAAAGCTAAAGCCATACATCAACAACATCCAGGAATGCTGCCACCTTGTCTGGGCCTGAGCTCATTTGAAATGGACATTTACAAAGTGGAAAAGAGTCCATGTTTCAAATTGTTTTTGGAAATCATGGACGTCTGTTATGTGTCGACGCGGGTTGAGGAGCGGACCTGCGTCCGACAGAACCCAGCGCTAAAAATAACCAGAAAGCGGTTCCAACAACAGAAACAATTTATTTTTCACCTGTGCATAATAATGTGTACAAAACTAAAAAACGTCCTTCTGGTGGAGTGACTGTTGGCGCGCTCTTAAGCGCCCAAAAGGATAGAAGCCCGGCGTTCCTGGACCCACTACCACCAGACAAACACCCCCCAGGTGGACACGACAAACCGACTCTCTGTGAAGCAAAGAAGAGGTGAGGTAAGTCAGCAGTTACAACAATATCTTTCAAAAGACACACGCTATCAGCAACACATTCAGGTCTGTATCTTTTATAACTTTATGAGCAGCTTCTCACAACAGGTGGAGGATCACTTATCCGCACGCCACAGCAGTGAGAAGCAAGCTGCACAATTCTCATCACAATTCAAGTATACTGTGTAACAAAACACCAAGTTACTATCAACAATTAATCAAACACTTAATTACCTTTAACGTGTGCTGACAGCATTTGTCCTCACCCTTCCCTGCTTCACGGGCTCGATGTGTCAAACCCAGGCGCGGTCCTCAGCGTCTCACAAACGAACATCACAAGGTCGAGTTCCCGGCAGTTCTGCTTGAATCACACATGCCTTAAATGCAGAACGCCATCCAATTATCTGCTTCAGCTGAAAGTCTTTAAGGTTGCATGTGAGCACCAGTCACAGGTGCTACACATGATGTTGATGAGGGTGAGGACTCTTCAGCCAGCACCTTCTCCACAGACAAATCAGTTCTCATGCCACCTGAAGAGCAAAGAAAAGAAAAGAACACCAAAACATCCAGCCACACCCCCCAATACACAACAGACGTCATGTCCTCCGGACAAAAGAGGAAAAAGACCATCCAGATTGTTACCAGCGCAAAGTTCAAAAGCCAGCATATGTGATGGTATGGGGGTGTGTTAGTGCCCATGGCATGGGCATCTTACACATTTCTGATGCCACCATCAATGCTGAAAGGTACATCCAGGTTTTGGAGCAACACATGCTGCCATCCAAGCAACGTCTTTTTCAGGGACGTCCCTGATTATTTCAGCAAGACAATGCCAAGCCACATTCTGTACGTTACAACAGCGTGGCTTCGAAAAATGTGTGGCGCATTATGAAGTGCAAAATACGACAACGGACAGCCCGGACTGTTGAACAACTGAAGTCATATATCAAGTAATGGGAAAAAAGTCCGCCTACAAAGCTTCAACATTGAGTGTTGTTAGAAGGAAAGGTGATGTAACACAGTAACACATGTAACACATACCACTGTCCCAGCTTTTTTGAAACGTGTTGCAGACATCCATTTCAAAATGAGCAAATACTTGCACAAAAACAATAAAGTTTATCAATTTGAACATTAAATATCTTGTATTTGTGGTGTATTCAATTGAATATAGGTCGAAGAGGATTTGCAAATTGTATTCTGTTTTTATTTACATTTTACACAACGTCCCAACTTCATTGGAACTGGGGTTGTATAAACCAGGTTTTGAATCCAGTATATCCGGGTATAGTGTTGGGAAAGTGTAGGTACACGGACCCACAACAGGGGGCGCAAATGAACGGACAATGGAGCAGGTCAAATAACAACACTTTACTGTTGTGAATGTGCACAACAAATACAACAGATTACAACAATAGACCAGAGTCAATTCACAAAGGTGTCGTGTGGGCAGGCTCGAAGATAGGAGACGCCTGTCCAAAGCAGAACCGGAACCACACGATTTCCTCCGCCACCAGACCCCGGGAATACTGGAGCCGCCGAGTCCCGAACTCCCAGGTGGCCACTGCCTCCGCGTGTCGGACCTGGTACTGCTGGCGAGGAACAAGAACACAATTAAACGTGGGCGCGTTTGCACCCAGCAACCTGCACGGCAGGAAAACTACCTCCACCTCTTGTTGGAGAAAAAGTCTGCTATCACTCACAAAAATCACAAAAGGTTACTGTCAAGCAGTCAGCTGAGAATATTACCTTCCAGGTAGAACGATATCTCGGCAAAGAGGTGGAGACGTCGTCCTGCTGATATACTCCTGCCGATCAGATGATTGGTAACAGCTGTTGCAGGTGATGCGTGACAGCTGTCACCCTGGCTGCTCCTGTGAGGCGGCTGCGCCCTCTGGTGCCTGGAGCCCGCACTCCAGACAGGGCACCCTCTGGTGGTGGGCCAGCAGTACCTCCTCTTCTGGCGGCCCACGCAACATATAGAAATGAATGAATGACACCAAAATATAATCAGCGTTCCATTAGTTGTTGAAGTGGAATGACTAGTTTAAAATTAAGACATCTGGAATGATTTTGATTTTATCGCCTGAATTGAAATAGTTGTTGATTGTGGTTGAATAAGAATTTATTTCTGAAGAAAAATCTGGAGCTTGGGAAATTATTACCCAAGCCCATCAAATGTGGCCATTGGGGATTGCGAAGGCTTTGCATACGTCCGTCCGTCTGTCTGCCCGTCTGTCTGTGCTCAGCATAAGGCCAGTCCTATTATAACAAAGTAGATGAGGGTCCGTTGCAGGCGTAATAAATATTAAAGCCACGATACGTCTCAAGACTGGTCAATTCAATCAATCAATCAATTTTTTTATACAGCGCCAAATCACAACAAACAGTTGCCCCAAGGCGCTTTATATTGTAAGGCAAGGCCATACAATAATTATGTAAAACCCCAACGGTCAAAACGACCCCCTGTGAGCAAGCACTTGGCTACAGTGGGAAGGAAAAACTCCCTTTTAACAGGAAGAAACCTCCAGCAGAACCAGGCTCAGGGAGGGGCAGTCTTTTGCTGGGACTGGTTGGGGCTGAGGGAGAGAACCAGGAAAAAGACATGCTGTGGAGGGGAGCAGAGATCGATCACTAATGATTAAATGCAGAGTGGTGACTCCTTTATTGCACATTCCCGCGCTACTCCACACATGCACACGCGGGGTTACGTCCCCTCGCACCTCCCGTACTATGGCAATATAAACATGCCAGAATTAACCCCGTACATCATAATTATAAATAAAATCAAAGACATCAGAAAGTCTGTTACACTATTACTGCCACAGTCTTCAAATTCACAGGGAACATCCTTTGGACACAGACCTTGGACAAGTTCAAAGGTGGCTAACCTTGACCTATTTTAAGAAGTATTTTCAGAAGTTAAAAAGTCACATTCTGTTCCTATTTTTATGGTATGATCTCGCGGACATTAGCGTGGTGATGTCACTTCCTGGTGTCACTAGCTGCTAACTTTGCTTCATTTTTGGCTAAATATAACACCTTTCTCATATATTATGTAAATGCTGGTGAGAAATACACTTATAAAACTGAAAATGCTGTTTTTGTAACCTGATAACACCTGTGGAGTGATTTACAAGACATTTTGCGGATGTCAGCGTGCACGCTAACTCAAAGCTATCTTCCGCTCTTGTCAAAAGCGGATGTACACATACATGTATGCCCTCCTGCAGATGCCGTTAAAAGGTAAATATTGTTTATGATTGATTGATTGATTGATTGATTGATAGAGGGGCTTTATTGAACATGTACAAACTGTATGTAAGACAAGAGCTTAACAATTAATTATAAAGAAGACAATGCTCATACGGCCGAGGGTATTTTAACACTGTATTATATTTTTGAGTTTTGTCAGTGTTGTGTGTTTGCACTGATAACAACCACTTTATGTGTCATTGTGTCAAATTATTTAATGAAAAATGTTAAAATATGGAGGGAAAAGATAAAAAATGTGAATTGAAACATTTCAATCACAGACAGCATCAAAATTAATCTCAGACTGATTTTATTCTCCCCAAAATCTAATGGTCCTCTTTGTGGTCCACCCTTGAGTCAAGCACTCAGCCCTCAACTACAGAAACCACTTTGTGAGCATTTTTCCTTCAGTAGTCTAGCAACAATAAAACCTCCAGTGATAGAACATGCTTTGATGTTGTCAATGTGTTCAAATACACCAACTTACCAATTTCTCCAAACACGTCCATTTCAACAGTGTCCTTCATGGCTTCTGACTCTTCTTTGGGCCAGTCTACTGACCTCAAGGGGTATTCATGAACATCCTCCTGCTGCTCTGCCAGCTTCCTATGAATATTCTTCACTATAGCTCCCATCTCTCTGTTTTGACGGTCTTCGAAGACCACCAGCTCCATCTTACACTGCTGCTGCAACTCTTTCCTGTAAGAGGAGGAAGCACAAATGTCTTTGAGATGTTTGCCCTTCTCTTCTAACTGTTGTTCACAATCACTCTTCATCTATGAAAGCAGCCAATTTTTCAGCTATTCCAGCTCCCTTGACCAGGGTTTATGTTGGCTCAGAGTATTGTTGGCTGCCTTTGCCTGTTGTTTTTGCATCAAGTAAAAGCTTCAGAACTCCTCACCTGGCTTCTGTTGAAAATCCACATGGCTGCAGATGTCATAAATACTGTTCACTGCTCATTTGACACAAAGTCTGTCCAGCAGTACCCAAGGATTCTCCAGAGACACCCGGTACCAGAACCATTTATTCATCTCCTGAGTGTCTTTCTGCTGTTGTTGTTAAGGAAAGGATTTGAAGGATATTGACTTCCAGTAGCATGTAGTCTGATTATTGGCTCCATCTCCCAGAAAGACCAGAGTGTACTTCTACAACAAAAACAGGTTCTGTTAGTGTCCAGCTCTCACAGCCACACTGTAACATCTGCAAAGATGACGACAAACCTCTGACCAATGATCTCATGATTCCATAAACTCTTCCACTTTTAGATCTTCGAGGAAGAGCTCCCAGAGATATGAGTGTCACTACATCAACACTCTGACCACATACAGACATCTCTGATGGTTTGTCCCAATCAAGGATAACAGCAGTTACTCTTAACGAGTTAACAAACAAGTCAGTTTTGGCTAAAAAGTTGAAAATGTGTTCCTAACACCTCTGGTGACTGATAGTAATTTACAATTTCACTCATTTGCATAATTATGTATGATATCAGTGGGTCAGCAGCCTCTAAAAATATATTGAATTCATTTCTTTAAATTTAACAGGACTATAGCAAGCTGAATCAGTCAAACCTTGAATCATGAATTCATCAATAAACTGCTGATAGATACTGTAAGATATATGAATTTAAATTTAACTGCAACTTTTGGTATTTAGTGTAAATGAACTTGAATAATCAATAAACATTTGTCAACTTGAAAGACACTACAGGCCAGTATACAAGGAAATTCAAATATATATATATATATATATATATATATATATATATATTATTATTATTATTTTTTTTTTTTAATAATTATTCCTCTATATTACAACCACAGTGTTGGAATGAAACAATCAAAATGTGCTTATAGTGTAGAGATTCATCTTTAATTCAAGGGATTGAACAAAAATCCTGGATTAAACAATTTCTGTTACAATTATCAAAATTTAAAACTTTCTTTGCTAAAGTGTTCAGTTCTTGAATTTCATCCTCATCTTGGTAACAGTTGAGACATGAGTGAAATTTAAAAATAAACTAAAATGAAGCTGACTTCTTAATATTCAATTTGAACTGCTGAGTTTTAAAGCAACTAGATCATTTGAATCAAACATTCTGGAAACTTTGTCTCTGGAATCTCTAAGTGTGGAATATTTTTGGAGGGCTTTACCCTTAAATCCACCCTCTTGTGACACCTATGCTTCACACCAAGGCATCCCTTTAAATTTTTGAAGGGTGATTTAGAAGACAGTGAAACATGAGTGTAAAAGCTTCGTGTGGAAGTCAAATTAATCACACTAAATATGAATTATTGTTTTGTGTAACTCACACTCACCTTCAAACTAATTCTAAAGTGAGAATATAGAAGACCATATTAAGTGATAGATATTTAAAGAGTGAGAGAGAAAGAGAAAGGGGAAAAAACTGTAATCATGTGTGTGTGTGTTTGTGCATGCGTGTGTGTGTGTCTAATGCCCAGTCGGCTGTGTTTAATGCTGTCCCTGAGGGATTTAATCCAGATTATCTAGGGTATAAAGTCATTGAGTGTCGATCTCGGCTCATCCTTGACATCTTCGCGCGTGCGCATAGTCTCACTCTCTGTCATCCCTTCCACACACAGTCTCACACACGCCAGGCTGTGCCCCTGCTTTGGTCTTATCCTCTAGGGGGCGCTGTGTACCCAGACAGGACGCGTGGTCCACTCAGTGGATCTTAAAAGCAGACGTCTGGTGTCCTCGTGCAGCTCTCGCCCTGCAGTGTAAAGGCCTCACATCGGCTGAGCTCAGCTCGACCTGTTTGGTCGCTTTCTTTGTTTTACAGACGAAAACACAACCACGTGGCTGCACGTGCATTTGCCACTGAGACACTGATGTCATCGTTCAGCCGTGAGGTCTGCGTGTCCCGCAGCTGGTATAAATGCATTTAATCTAAATGTCGAGATTGCTGCTCCCAGCGGGATTTATCGATCTGCATGTTTCCTCATACTCACTCGTCACACGTCAGACAACAAATTAAATGTTTCTGCTGCACTTGGACTCCAGGTGGAGCTTGGGCCTTTGTGTTCGTCCACACGTCTATTCTGTAAACGTACTGCTATCTGATTGCTGCTAATCTGGCTTTCCCTCCTTCTTTTCTCATTCTGCCTGCATGTGTGTTTCCTGGTGCTCTGCAAATTAGGCTGAAAATAGAAGATTAACCTCTGGAGATGAGAAGGTTCCTTAATGCGCTGTGTTTCTCCAGTGCCTATTCTCTTTTAGTACACTGCTGCATTACAGTGTTATTTAATGGCAGCATCTAATTGGAATGAGCTGCAAAACAGAGGAGATGGGTGGCCGAGCTCTTTGCTGTGCTGTGGGATTAAAACACTCATTAAGACACTGCAGCGTTTGCATGCATTTATATGCACGTATGTGTGCGACGCACCAGTCGTGGTTAATGAAGGAGGGATGGAGATTTCTCAGATGCTGCAAGTGTATATTTGTGGCAGTGTGAATATGCAAAATGTGACATGATCTGCTTCCTCTTAAGGGAGGAATTCACAGAACACCAAACGATGGCATGTTCTACTTTTACTGTATTAGATACAGAGAGAGCAGTGCTGACTGGAAAAAGTGGTAATACTGGTGAGCACCCCGATGTACAATTTACTCCATTTTGGAATAAGGCTGTAACATAACAAAATGTGGAATAAGTCAAGTGAAGTGAATACTTTCTGGATGCACTGTGTACTTTCACTCAACAATCCCATTCACCCAGCCCAGCCTCACACTTTTTTTCATGATACCGTCACAAAATGCATTACGGTCAACCCCCAACCGTGTCACCTCAAATTTCACACCATCACTAAATTATTTCATGATACTGTTGCTAAATGTGTCACATTTTCCTGACAGTATCAAAAACTAGTAGATTAATCACTTTTGGTGATGCCATCATGAACCGGCGTGAGATCAGGTTGGTTCACCAGAGTACAACTCACATGGAAATCAACGAGCAATACTCATGGAAATCTTTGTAAAAAAATACAGGGAATCCATATTAAATTCAATGCAACCCTTCTGTTGTGTGGGCCGCCAGAAGAGGAGGTACTGTTGGCCCACCACCAGAGGGCGCCCTGCCTGAAGTGCGGGCTTCAGGCACGAGAGGGTGCTGCCGCCACGGACACAGCCGGGGGTGACAGCTGTCACTCATTATCTCCTGACAGCTGTCACCCATCTACTCTACATCATCTCACTCCATAAAGACCAGACGTCATCTCCACCTCGTTGCCGAGATATCGTACTTCTATGGAGGTAACATTCTCTGCCTATATTGATTGATTCCAAGTGCTATTGTGTTGCAGCTGTCAACCAGAGGACCGACGTGGGTCGCGACTGTTTCGTCCTACGTCAGATAAGTGGTTACACAGACGCTGCACGAGTGTGTGTTAGAGGTGGAGGTGGCATTCCCACCGTTGTTGTTACGGGGTGTACACACACCCACACTTGACTGTCTTTGCTCTTCGCCAGCAGTACCAGATCCGACAGTCGGGGACGGTGATCACCTGGGAATTCGGGACTTGGCGGCTCCAGTATTCACCAGGTTCGGTGGCGGCGGAAATTGTGTGGTTCCAGCTCTTCTCAGGACAGACGTCTTCTATCCTCGAGCCTGCCCACACGTCACCTTTGTGGATTGACTGTTATCAGATACTGAGATTGTTTGTATATTCGTTGTGCACCTTCACAACATTAAATTATTACTTTTTGGCTCATCTATTGACCGTTCATTTGCGCCCCCTGTTGTGGGTCCGTGTCACTATACTTTCACAACAGGATATCTCGGCCAGCGTCATGGATCCCGAGGGGCGTCACCCATCTGTTGGACAGCCAATGGAAGAGCAGGGTGCACAGGCGTCTGCAGGAGGCGTGCTCGGTGAGTTGCAGCAAATCCTCACCGCCTTTACCGCTCGGGCTGGATTTGATGTCCGAGCAAAACGTCATCCTTAATCGCAGGATGGAGGCTCTCACCGCACAGGTGGAAGCGCGCGATCAGAGCGCTGCTGCGGCTCCTCCTCCTGCCGACCCGGTGCCGGGTATTAACATTCCACTGGTCGTTCAACAGATGCCCCCCACCATCCCCTGAAGCATACATAAGTCCCCCAGAGCCGTACGGGGGTTGTGTGGAGACGTGCGCGGATTTTCTGATGCAGTGTTCGCTCGTCTTTGCACAACGACCCGTGATGTACGCGTCTGACGCCAGCAAGGTGGCTTATGTTATTAACTTGCTTCGGGGTAAGGCACGCACCTGGGCTACGGCGCTCTGGGAACAGAACTCACGGTTGTTATCAGCATACACTGGGTTTGTGGGGGAGTTCAGAACAGTGTTTGATCACCCTAACAGAGGAGAGACCGCTTCAACAATGCTGCTGTCAGTGCGACAGGGGCGCCGGTGCGCAGCCGAATATGCAGTCGACCTCCGCATCGCGGCTGCGAGGTCCGGCTGGAATAACGTTGCGCTCCGCGCCGCCTTCATAAACGGACTGTCATCGGTCCTGAAGGAGCATCTGGTAGCTAAGGAGGAACCGCGGGATTTAGATGGGCTTATCGATCTCGTTATACGGTTAGACAATCGGTTGGAGGAACGCCGTCGGGAGCGAGGCGAAGGACGTGGCCGGATACGCGCCGTCCCTCTCCCTTCCGGGTTCGAAAAGGGGCCGCCCTCCCCACGCTCCACAGCCGCAGCGCTCCGTGGGGCAACAGCTCCCCCTGTTGACGTTGTTAGGGAGACGCACAGGGCCAAAATGAGGAGGCTGGTCCGCGGGGAGTGTTTTCTCTGCAGCTCAAAAGGAGCACATACAGAAAAACTGCCCCAAACGGCCACAACAACAACAACCGCCCTTAGAGACTGGGCTAAGGGGGGGTCAAAACATTCACGTGGGACACACACAGATTGCCACACGACTCCCAGTTACAATCCTGAGCGGGGATTTAACCCTTCAAGCCCCAGTACTGGTGGACACGGGGTCAGAAGGGAATCTGCTAGACAGCAGATGGGCAAGGGAGGTAGGGCTCCCTCTGGTGGCGCTTCCTTCGCCATTGCAGGTGCGGGCACTAGATGGCACCCTCCTCCCTTTAATCACACACAAGACACAACCAGTAACTCTGGTGGTGTCTGGAAACCATCGGGAGGAGATTGAGTTTTTTGTAACTCCTACCTCCCGCGTGATTTTGGGCTTCCCATGGATGTTGAAGCACAATCCCCGGATTGATTGGCCATCTGGGGTGGTGGTTAAGTGGAGCGAAACCTGCCATCGGGTGTGTTTAGGATCCTCGGTTCCTCCCGGTTTACATGCTAAGGAGGAGGTCAAAGTCCCTCCCAATCTGACGGCAGTACCACGATCTTGCTGACGTCTTCAGCAAGGATCTGGCACTCACCCTTCCCCCGCACCGTCCGTACGATTGTGCCATTGATTTGGTTCCAGGCGCTGAGTTTCTGTCCAGCAGGCTGTACAACCTCTCACGACCTGAGCGCGAATCAATGGAGACCTACATCTGGGACTCATTAGCTGCCGGGCTGATCCGGAACTCCACCTCCCCGATGGGGGCAGGTTTCTTTTTTGTGGGCAAGAAAGATGGCGGACTCCGTCCATGCATTGATTACAGGGGGCTGAATGAGATTACGGTTCACAACCGATACCCGTTGCCATTGTTGGATTCCGTGTTCACCCCCCTGCATGGAGCCAAAATCTTTACTAAGCTGGATCTTAGAAATGCGTATCACCTGGTTCGGATCCGGAAGGGAGACGAATGGAAGACGGCATTTAACACCCCGTTAGGTCACTTTGAGTACCTGGTCATGCCGTTCGGCCTCACCAACGCCCCCGTGACGTTCCAAGCCTTGGTTAACGACGTCTTGCGGGACTTCCTGCACCGATTCGTCTTCGTATATCTGGACGATATTCTCATCTTTTCTCCGGATCCTGAGACCCATGTCCAGCATGTACGTCAGGTCCTGCAGTGGTTGTTAGAGAACCGGCTGTTTGTGAAGGGCGAGAAGTGCGAGTTTCACCGCACGTCTTTGTCCTTCCTGGGGTTTATCATCTCCTCTAACTCAGTTGCCCCTGATCCGGCCAAGGTTGCGGCGGTGAGAGATTGGCCCCAACCAACAAGCCGTAGGAAGCTGCAACAGTTCCTCGGCTTCGCTAATTTCTATAGGAGGTTCATTAAGGGCTACAGTCAGGTAGTTAGCCCCCTGACAGCCCTGACCTCTCCAAAAGTCCCCTTCACCTGGTCGGATCGGTGCGAAGCCGCGTTCAAGGAGTTGAAACGACGGTTCTCTACTGCGCCAGTTTTGGTGCAGCCCGACCCTAGCTGCCAGTTCGTGGTTGAAGTGGACGCCTCTGACTCAGGGATAGGAGCCGTGCTATCCCAGAGCGGAGAGACCGATAAGGTTCTTCACCCGTGTGCCTACTTTTCTCGCAGGTTGACCCCGGCTGAACGGAACTATGACGTCGGCAATCGAGAACTCCTTGCGGTGAAAGAGGCTCTTGAGGAGTGGAGACACCTGTTGGAGGGAGCGTCTGTGCCATTCACGGTTTTCACTGACCATCGGAACCTGGAGTATATCAGGACCGCCAAGCGGCTGAACCCCAGGCAAGCCCGCTGGTCACTGTTCTTCGGGCGTTTTGACTTCCGGACCACCTATCGCCCCGGGACCAAGAAACAGAGGTCGGATGCCTTGTCCCGGGTACACGAAGAGGAGGTCAAAACTGCACTGTCGGATCCACCGGAGCCCATCCTGCCTGAGTCCGCTATCGTGGCCACCCTCACCTGGGACGTGGAGAAGATCGTCCGGGAGGCCCTGGCACGGAGCCCGGACCCCGGAACTGGTCCGAAGAACCGTTTGTACGTCCCACCAGAGGCCAGAGCTGCAGTCTTGGACTTCTGTCATGGTTCCAAGCTCTCCTGTCATCCAGGGGTGCGAAGGACCGTGGCAGTTGTCCGGCAGCGGTTCTGGTGGGCGTCTATGGAGGCCAACGTCCGGGAGTACATCCAGGCCTGCACCACCTGTGCCAGGGGCAAGGCAGACCACAAAAGGTCCCAAGGACTTCTCCAGCCGCTACCTGTGCCTCATCGCCCCTGGTCCCATATCGGCCTGGATTTCGTCACGGGCCTCCCGCCGTCCCAGGGCAACACCACCATCTTCACGATAGTGGACCGATTCTCCAAGGCGGCCCACTTCGTGGCCCTCCCGAAGCTCCCAACAGCCCAGGAGACAGCAGACCTCCTGGTCCACCACGTCGTCCGTCTGCATGGGATACCCACCGACATCGTCTCTGATCGTGGTCCCCAGTTCTCCTCACACGTCTGGAGGAGCTTCTGCCGGGAACTGGGGGACACTGTGAGCCTCTCGTCCGGGTATCACCCGCAGACCATTGGACAGGCAGAACGGGCCAATCAGGAATTGGAGCAAGCCCTGCGCTGTGTGACGTCCGCACTCCCGACGGCCTGGAGTGAACATCTGGCCTGGATCGAGTATGCGCATAACAGCCAGGTGTCCTCTGCCACCGGCCTCTCCCCATTTGAGGTGTGTTTGGGGTATCAGCCCCCGTTGTTTCCCGTGGTGGAGGGAGAGGTCGGTGTGCCCTCGGTCCAGGCCCACCTGCGGAAGTGCCGTCGGGTGTAGCGCTCCGCCCGTTCTGCCTTGTTGAAGGCCCGGACGAGGGCGAAGACCCATGCAGACCGCTGGCGATCCCCGGCCCCTGCTTACCAGCCCGGGCAGGAGGTGTGGCTATCCACGAAGGACATCCCCCTCCAGGTGGACTCCCCGAAACTCAAGGACAGATATATCGGACCATACAAGATCCTCAAAGTCCTCAGTCCTGCCGCAGTGAAGCTCCAACTCCCGGCTTCACTGCGGATCCACCCGGTCTTTCATGTTTCAAGGATCAAACCTCACCACACCTCACCCCTCTGTGCTCCCGGACCGGCGCCACCTCCTGCTCGGATCATCGACGGGGAGCCGGCTTGGACGGTGCACCGGCTCCTGGACGTCCGTCGGATGGGCCGGAGGTTCCAGTATTTGGTGGACTGGGAGGGGTATGGACCCGAAGAACGCTCCTGGGTGAAGAGGAGCTTCATCCTGGATCCGGCCCTCCTGGCCGACTTCTACCACCGTCACCCGAACAAGTCTGGTCGGGCACCAGGAGGCACCCGTTGAGGGGGGGGTCCTGTTGTGTGGGCCGCCAGAAGAGGAGGTACTGCTGGCCCACCACCAGAGGGCGCCCTGCCTGAAGTGCGGGCTTCAGACACGAGAGGGCGCTGCCGCCACGGACACAGCCGGGGGTGACAGCTGTCACTCATTATCTCCTGACAGCTGTCACCCATCTACTCTACATCATCTCACTCCATAAAGACCAGACGTCATCTCCACCTCGTTGCCGAGATATCGTACTTCTATGGAGGTAACATTCTCTGCCTATATTGATTGATTCCAAGTGCTATTGTGTTGCAGCTGTCAACCAGAGGACCGGCGTGGGTCGCGACTGTTTCGTCCTACGTCAGATAAGTGGTTACACAGACGCTGCACGAGTATGTGTTAGAGGTGGAGGTGGCATTCCCACCGTTGTTGTTACGGGGTGTACACACACCCACACTTGACTGTCTTTGCTCTTCGCCAGCAGTACCAGATCCGACAGTCGGGGACGGTGATCACCTGGGAATTTGGGACTTGGCGGCTCCAGTATTCACCAGGTTCAGTGGCGGCGGAAATTGTGTGGTTCCGGCTCTTCTCAGGACAGACGTCTTCTATCCTCGGGCCTGCCCACACGTCACCTTTGTGGATTGACTGTTATCAGATACTGAGATTGTTTGTACATTCGTTGTGCACCTTCACAACATTAAATTGTTACTTTTTGGCTCATCTATTGACCATTCATTTGCGCCCCCTGTTGTGGGTCAGTGTCACTACACTTTCACAACACCTTCCTCGACATCTGTTCCAATAATTACTGAAGTCTTTTTTGTGATTTTTGAGATACTATGCTGCTGGTAAACAGACAGACTGGACTAAGACATTACGTACACGGCAAAGGCAGTGGTGGTAGTCACTAATGACATTTAATATTATTATTGTTATTAATGATTTTTTTAAACGACATGTATCTGTTGACATTGGTCAGGCGCTGGTGTTATCCCCGGATTCTGTAGCATGAAGCAGAAGACAGTCCAAAGCAGGAAAGCAGGTTACTTCCCCAGTCAAGGCCAGTGTCTGTTTATAGGTGGTTGGATTGTGACAATGCAACTGAAGTGTCTCATTCAAGGACACATCCACATCATTATCAGCATCGTCAGCATCATCATCTGTTGGCCAATCACTATTGCCTGTGTTTACTCCCATCATGTCCTCCACCCAGATGCCAGTGTCCTGACTGACCAGGTCTGGGAAAGTCAGTTTCCTGTTCTTTGATGGTTTCCACAGTATTAGGCCAGAGATTATTTGGTCTTTTGCTTAGTAGCAGTGACCAGCAAATTGGGCCCGACGTTAAATTAGATGCTTGCTTAGCGGTGGAATGTCCCAGTATATTTGCCTGAGTATGGAATATGAGGACCATAATAGGTTGGGTATCCTTCTGAGGCGATTTGTATAGCATCCATCGACGTGCTTGTGTAGTCTGGCATTACGCATCCAGGTTTCTGAGCTGTACATCAAAATGGATTCTATGACTGTCTTGAATAGATCAATTAAGGTTATTTGGAAGTTTTGATCACCAGTTTTTGTCCATCTTAATGTGAGCTATCCAAGCCTGTGCCTTGCGGGTCTTAAAATCCTCCTTCCCAGCAAGGGTTTTGTAGCAAGGACACACACAGGTAGCATGACTGGAATCAAACTCATTTCTGCATATCGATAGTTCAACTCCTTATTCCACTGAGCTATGCACCGGAACTATGCAATATTTGACTGTCCTGATTTTACACAAGTCCTACAGGAAAAATAAGATTCAAGAGTCATCCTTCTTCTATTAAAGGCTGTAAAACAAATAATTAACTTCAACTGTTCAGTTGAAGTTTCAAGACTACATCTAAGATTATTCCCTACCTTCAAAACAGCATAAACATCCAGTCATATAGTCAGTGCTGGATAACTAACCTTAATTATGCAACATTTCATATTTAGTTCTATATCCAAGGGCGTAGGTTTGGTCTCAGCTTTGGTAGGGACAATACCACACACACACCCCCCCCCCGGCCCCCCTGCTCACCACCATCACCCCCTAACCCACTCATACCATTAGACGCACAAGTACAGCATAATACATAACATATGACGACATAATGATGAATCATTTAACACTTTATTTACAATATTAATTGTGTAGGCAAACAAACAAATAGCTTAAATAACAAAATTGCACCCAAAATCACGAATCTATTCTATAGGCCTACACCTGAGAGAACAAGACAACAAAAAAAAAAATACTTGTGGAGCTAACAAAAAAAAAAAAAAAAGTTTTTGCAAACAAGATGTATAATCTATTCTCTTCATCAATAATGCAGTTGTAGGTATCTGGCAACCTAATTTGCCAAAAAAAAAAAAAAGGGATTTCCAATGATATATATGGTGTATTACGGTAAACGTAAGCCTGTGATGTCATAACGCAGAGGAAAAACACGGAAGTTTCACACTAGTGCGCCGCTGATTCTCATTACCGTAAGTTCTCATGTAAGCCCTCACTCTGAAAAATTTCAACACTGACAGCAAGCCAAGAACCCGTGCTTTCCAACAGTATGCTATATGTTGCATATATTACAGTAAAGTGCGTTCGGTGACTTTTGAAACGAGGGAAAAGTATGAAAAAGAGCGCAAAAGTGACAGAAAAGTACATAGACAGACAGCAAACATAAATGTAGTATTTTTTGAGGAAAAGGCAGGGTATTAGTGTCATTTGTGAAGGTGTGTGCAGTTTATTTTAAGTGTGGCGCACAGCATTGTTCGCAACCCCTCCCCCCCGCCCTTCTTGTTTTTCTGCACCGAAGCAGTGTTGCCAGATATGAAATATGAAACTATCGTACCAAAACCTCAAAATTATCGTATTTTGGGAGAAATTATTGTACACAAACAAAACGCATACAACGTAGCTATTTTAGCGTTTTTTTTAATTTACAAAGAATTTTATGTCACATTTTTAAACAGTAATTATAGTAATGGGGAAACTATGGCACAAAAAGAACGCAAATGCACAAGCAAGACTGTGAAGTAACACAAACATGTGTTAATTACCAGACTAGAAAGAGTCGAATTCAACCTCGAGGTCGCTGTCGTCATCCGATGCCATGGCCACTTGTGCAGATTTTGTTGAACACAGAAAAAATGTTGACACCTCCATAAGAAACTTGAACTTTTTTTTTATTTTTCTTGTATATCTCTTTGCTCTTGTGTTTTGTTCGTTTGTTATTGCATTTGTTGAAATACAGTTTCGAAAAAAAAAAAAGATGTTGGTTGGGGAATCTTCCTGTCCTGTCCTGCAGAGATTGAATGGGAACTCATTACTTTGTATGGGGAGGGGGCGGGCTTTCAAATGACTGTCCCGGCAGCCCAAAGCCAGCAGCAGCCCTGTGTGTGGTGTGTCTTTGATGCCGCCTGAGTGCAACGCCTGCAAAATGATTCTTGGGTGTCAGAGAGAGATGCGTGTTTGGGCAACCAACTGAAATTATCGTACATATTGGGTTTTTTCCCATTATAGATCGTACATCGTACAGATGGCAAAACTATCGTACAAATACGATAATTATCGTACATCTGGCAACACTGCACCGGAGCCACCCATCCTCTGCGCTCCGGGACCTCCCACTTTACAAATTAAGCACTGCCTGCCACGAGATGCGCTTTGTTTACGTCCATGTGAGAAGAACGTGAGCCAATGAAATTGCAACATGGGTAACCCTGTCATTCTGGCACGTCGAAAACACAAAACGTGACGACTAAAATTATAGTATCGAGTTCGCAAAAAAATAGTGAATGATTTTGTTATATAAACAAAAATGCTAAATATTGGTAGGGACTATTTTGCCATCCCAAAATATTGGTTGTGACTTGTCCCTATGGTCCATATGCAAACCTACGCCCCTGTCTATATCTATATTTTTTGTAGGATATCACAAGCAGGAATGAACTGACTTCAATTAAATATGGTGGAGCGGCTGTCGAGGAAGAGTTGATTCGATTTTGAGGCAATTGTGGCACTAGGATAATTTCTTATTCAAGTCAAGTCAAATCTAGGAGCATGCACAGGTGCCATGCTTTGTTGCCCAGGCAACCACCCAGGTGGGCAACCAGTCCATCTCCACATCTCTAAAATAACCACATATCTGCCGCAGCCAGGTGAAGCGTGGGCGTCCCCTTGACCTTCTCAAGCCACCGGGGTCCTTAGCACTCAGACACTTATATGCTGGATGATGTATAGTGAAATGCGCCACATGGCCAAAAAATTTTTTTATGTTAATGTATTGTTAATGAGGCTAGTAGAGCAGGTAGCTCAGTGGGATAAAGAGTTGGTCTGCCAATATGTAGAAGGATTCAATTCCTTGTCCCACTACCTGCCTGTGTGCTTGGACAAGACATGCCATCTGCATTGTCCCAGTCCACCCTGCTGTAAATGGGCACCATCCTTGGTTGGAGAAGTAGCGTAATGGACAGGTGTCCCAGCCAGGGGGAAATGTAGACGCTCATCTGCTTCATAATACAGGCATAAGCACTGATGCTGTTGGGGCACAGAGTCTATATATGTCTTACTTCATATTACTAATTCTTCTATTTTATTTTCAAATATATTCTCCTTTGGTATAAACTCATTCGCCCACATCCAAGCACAGCTACAGACTGCTGAGCCTTGACAAAGTTTTGCTCTTTTTTTGCTCAACTTTGTATGAGTTTTGCCCATAACCGTCTTAATTAAAAAGTTTTTATGATGAAAGTAACTAGAGCTCGAACGATTATTATCACAGCATCTTAGTACTTACAATTCATGAATATAACAAATGAATTGCATTTATGTATCACTTTTCCATTAAAAGGCAGACACTCAAAGGCTGTCCAATTTCACTTTTCCCACCCACGTGTTCCTGTCTGGTCAGGGGGGATCTGATCAGTCATTGGGTTCACAAGACAGCTTTTCTTCCCCGACAAAGTGAGATAGCTTGTGCCTATGTTCTGTATATAATGTTGTTGATTGAATGTACTCCCACTGGCAGATCAGTTAATCTTTCAAGATTGTTGCCAAGGTTCTGCCAAGTAATATGTTACTAAATAATCTTGTAACATTGCACTAAAAATTGCACCACTTCACAGTAACTGGGCAACAGTTAAATTAAAGTATCAACTTACAATGTGACATAGATGAAAAGATGCATGAGTATGATGTTGGGGCTTTAATGTTAATTTCAGACAAAAAATAGAATTTGTGTCAAGCTCCAATGTTCAGGGCTTATAAATGAAGCCAGTGCAGAAGTAAAAAAGTCTGAGGCTTGCTCCAAAACAGTCACCCCTCATTGAACCATGTTAAAATTCCTAATTTATAGCAGAAATAAACATGTTTACAAACAGATAAAAAATAAATAAATATAAATGAAAAAAATCTTTAGTTTACCCCTTCATGAAAACTGTATGTTTTTTTTTAGAACTCATCAGTTTAAATTATTTTAAGCCATAAAGTTGTGAATAATTTTGAATGTGTTCACTTTGAAGAGACAGCTATGCGCCAGCAAGAGGAGTCTTCTCTCCAGGCTCGTGTAAGCAGAGGCCACTAGGGCGTAACTCTTGTGAACTGACTCTGTTTGTTCTTCTGGAGTGTCTTACTACAAATATCTGTAATAATATGGCATGTTGTGTGGGTAATTCTCCTAACAGACTATCTAAGAAGTTGGCGCACCAGTATTTCCATTGAAGGAAATTTTAGTATCATTTAATTTATATGTTCGCTGCAAAATCCCAAAACGGACCTGTGCTGGATTCGCTGTGGTGACCCCAATCAAAGGTGAACAGCAACAATTTGTATGTTGGACCTGTTACCACTGTTAGCACATATTAGTGGCTTGGTGACATTATGTCCACTGATGGTGTAAATGTAACTGAAACAATCTGCGAGTCACTTTTCCTACTTGCCCCCAGTCATCCGTTATGAAAACCACTGACCAGTCTGCAAAAAATATGCATTAATACAAGATCCAAACAAAAATGATTCTATTAAACTAAGCTTTTTTGGGGGAACTCTGAGATGGGGGTGAGGTTCTTCCTGCCAAGGTCTCACCCACAGACCACTTTTACGTTTTTGCCGGGAGTTAAGCAGAGCTGCCCTATTTGAGTTTCAAAACTTCAGAAAACCTATTGGAGACATCATAGAGTGTTTGTCATGTATGTACCAGTCTGTGGTTCAGGTTAGACCTTTGGATATCAACACAGAGAAGCTGGATGTACCCCTGAAGGCTTCTCTCAGGTGATTATGGGCTGTCATTGTTTAATTCTTGCTCATTAAATGCTGCAGACAATGACAAAGCACCTCAGTCTCTGACAGCTTCTTTGTTAACCCTCTCCCTCTTATCTCCTTCTGCCTCCCATCCTTGCCGCTCTCTACTCCGCTTTGTGCCTATTGTATGACACTCAAGGACGATTTGACGCCATCCCCAGCCACCACTTAAACATCCCTATTCATCTCCAACCAAAATGTGTCAGAGAGCCAAATACCAACGAGGAACTATCGAGAGAACAATTTACAAAAGCCTTGGAATGCCGTCTACCACTTACCGGTAATATAAAACTCCCTCTGATGGAGACGACACTGATGGCATTGGCGGCAGGGACTCTGCTGATATACGATGTCTTAACCTTGTGTCCTTGCGAAAAGCGTTTTAGGATCATCAATCTGTTTGACCTTTATGCAGGAGTTAGACCTATCACACCGTCGGATCCTTTTTCCTCTTCTTCTGTCATTCTCTGCAAGCCTACCCTGACAATGATTGTTACAAATAGTCCAGAGTGCTGGGTGTGCACGTGCGTGCACGCAAGAGAGAAAGCAGGAGGGATGGAGAGAGAAAGAGAGAGAGAGAGAGGCTGCAACCGGTGTGCATTCATGTAAGACTCGAGGCCACCTGAGAGCATCGGAGCACCAAATAGTGTAGATGAGAGAAAATGAAGAGACAAAAGCGCTTCCCTGGTGTAATTATGATTTCATTTCATGGCCAAGTATCCACGTGATGTGCCCTGCATGCAGAGACACTCATTACAGTTATCAGAAAAACTGCTATCACCAAAGCACGAGTGCGGGGATGGTGCCGGTAGAAGAGGAAAAATAAGTTTTCAAGAAAATGCTCAACTTTGGCGGCACAGAAGAGAAGTTTTTTGACATTTGGATCCTTAATAACCTGCAAAATGTTTCACAACAAAGTGGTGGTGGGATGTCACTGGTTAAAGTCATACAGTAAGCCAGGCATCACCAGGACTCCAAAGACTTAGACCTTCGTTCTCCTGCAAAAATATTGGCATGGCTAACACCCTGTTTACACCAAGTCCACGACTGATCTGGGGACACCGGGGTTGCAGGCTGGTCACAGAGAGGTCTCCGTGGTTGGTACAAAGATCCCTTTTGGTCGCCATCACTCTCCATCAGGTCTCCATCGGCCTCCAACAGGTGCGCAAGTGTACCGAACTGTTTAAAAACACTCGCAGCGGTTGTGCAACCGGTCTCATAATCTGTCTCATTAACTCTCACAGGTCCCAACCTACTCCCAACCTGATCCAATTGGTCGAAATAGACTCTCAATTGACTCCTTATGGGGTTGCATCACTGATCGCGGATATTGACCTACATTTCACTCGCACAATTCAGTCGCAATGCACACTTGCTGTAAATGCAAATAGCAGATCAAACTGGAGACCAGCCAAGACCTGTGAGAGTTGACAACATGTCATGGTCTTCTAGATCTTATGTGGGTCTCAGTCTGGTGTAAACGGGTTATTAACACTGCTATCCAGTGATCTCCTGATTCCATAAGCTCTTTTCTGGTGTTGCCCAATCTCAAAGGCAGAGGACGCAGAGACATGAAAGTCACTGCTGAGATACATGTCTCAGCAGTGGGGTTCTTCCTGCCAAGGTCTTACCTTGGCAAACCTTCAACACTTTTGTGGCATGCAGACACACTTTTTCTTCATTGAAACCCTGGATCTTAGTCTAGATACAGATAATTTGCAAACCCAGACACTACGATTCCTCACTCAACAGTAGCCATTGATTCCATAAAGATCACAGCATCATCCTTGATGTCAAGATCAGTAAACCTTTCCTAAACCTTGGGTTGTGTTGTGCAATATGTAACAAAAAAAAAAAAAAAAAGAAAGAGAAAAAAAAGCAAAAAAAAACTTTTTCTTTTTGACCCCAGTAACTATTAGATGTCTGGAAGAAGTGCAGTGATGCACTGTGTGCACTTCTTATATTTAAGAGGAGGACAAATCTGCACTCACCCTAAGGGGAAGCTATGTGCCAAATTCAAGGGAGGTTAATTCAGTGGTTTATAAAAATCATCCACAATAACTTTTGTGATCATAGAATGACAGCAAAAATTAAGTATGCACTGGCCTGTTGTGATCTGTTCTGCTATTATGTCCTGTCTGTTAGTTGTTGTGTTTTCCTATATGTCACACTGTAGCCTTTCTTGAGTTCCCCTTTAGTTTGGTATCTTTCATAGTTTGATTTAGGTGCTACTCACTCCAGGGTTTTTTGTGTTTTGATGTTTCACTTTCTGTCAGTTTCTGTCTCTTTGTAGAGACAGAGGCTCTGGCACTTGGTGTTCCTTCACAGGTGTGTCTCATCACACTCAGCACACCCATCTTTTGTTTTCTTGTTACAGGTTACTATTTAAGTTTGTCACTCTTCGACCCTCATCTAGCTGGGCTATTCTGGTTTGTGCTGACCCTGTTGTTAGTCGTCAGTTCTGTGTTTGCTCATTTCCATTGTTCCTAATGTTGCTGCCTCCAGTGGTGGGCACAGCTAACCAAAAAGTTAGCTTCAATAACCATTAATCCGATAACTGAAAAGTTATCTTTTATGACGCTAAACCGATAAACTGCCAAAAAGTGTATCTTTATTACAGATAAGTGATAACTTTTAGTATTGAATCAGACGCGGCCAGATTACACTGTCGACTTCTGATAAACCAGTTTCACTTTAAGCGCCGCAGGGACTGCTGGGTAAATTCAAGGATCACAAACACAAAAAGAATGCACGACAAATGAATGAATAAAAAAAATAAAACCCCAAACACTATCATCATCTTTCAAAAGCAGGAAAACACACTGTTAGAAGTCACAGTTTATCTCGGTATTAAATACACCGTCATTTACAAACTTAAAGCTGCTGCTTTTTTCACACACTTTGAACCTTGCGGCTTAAACAACTGAAATACGTCCATTAATGCAATGATTGGCAGAGTAAAATACACGTAGTAAATATAAATTCTTACCTGTTAGTTTCAGTGGGGTTCATAAAATTCTGAAGATATAATCCACATAAAGCATCCTGATTATCCAAAACAGTGTCTAAGAAAAGTCCCTCTGTAACACAGCTGCACCATGAGATCTCCTCTCTTCCACCGAGTCTTGGCGATTAAATTATGCCGTCAGCCACAAAGAAATAAAATAATGTTAAAATTAGTCTGGTTTTTTCCTGTCAAGCGGATGGTAACACTGACTGTAAAGTCCAAAGTGAACCTGAACTACACTACCCACAATGCTCCCTGCGTCAACCGGCCAATCACATTTTGCGCTTAATGACGACGTCTTTAGCAAGTGACAGCCATAAACACAAAACAGATGGACTAAAATGTTTGATTTTAGGGTTTCCAAATGTTTTTGACCGTTAAACTTTGCTCACTTTACCAAAAAAAAAAAAAAAAAAAAAAAAAACAATGTTAGTGGACTGAAAGTTATCAGAACTAAATTTATCGGAAGATAATTGGTCCGCTGATGGTTTTAAAAGTTACCTGAAAAGCTAATCTGCAAAAACATTTGCTTCGATAATTATCAGTTATCGGATTAGCTGAACTGTGCCCACCACTAGCTGCCTCTTTGGTTCCCAATCACTTGGACTGTTCCTCAGTCTTGGACTTGTGTGATCCACTATGGCTTCAGTAAATAAATGCTTTACCTTTTACTCCTGCTGGTCTCGGTCTGCACTTTTGGGTTCAAACCTTTTGAAATCATGACGTGGCCAACACCAAATTTCAAGGCCATATGTCATACAGGAGTGAAGAGGGACTCTGCTATCCTGTACATCCAGTTGGGAAAAAGTGCTTTCTTTAAACAGTACCAATTACGATTTGCATCTGAGCTCAATAAAACTGAAGTATGCAGTGGCTCAACCTATCCAGGTGTATGCTGCCAAATTGGACAGAGATTAGTTTAAAAAACAGCAGTATTACATACGTACAAAACTCAACATCTGTTGCTATGTAGAGATGATAAATAACAGTATATATTCTATATTTGTTTGCACAGCAAAACCTTTTTATTTTGTGTTATTCAGTAGTTTGCTGGAATAACAATCTTCCTTTGCTTGGATCAGAAGTCTTTTTGTGCTCACTAATGAAATATGAACCTTCTCAAAGCACCAATTTCAGCGTGAATCCACAGACTTCCCGTGTAAAATTCCCCCTGTGCTAATGAAGCAGCATCCTGAAGCTTGGATCAATGCTGCAACAAAATAACCGTAATGTGCCCGACTGCGAGCGCTGTCGTGCCCTACCTGATGCACAGTTGCTGAGGAATGGGACGCTAATGTAGTTAAATCTGCAGACTCATTATTGCATCAGAGACGCACTTCATTAACAGCCCCCCCGCTAATGTGGCGCGCTATGTTTTAAGCCTTTATGTAAGTGAGTGTGTGTGCATGTGCTTGTTGTTGCTTGGTGTCAGATGTTTGAATACTTGTATGCATGTGGTGGAATGAGCTGATACCTGTGTGGCGATGTTCTTGGAAGAAGGGCAACAGGAGTACCACATTATAATTTGAGCAACTTTTGTCTGTTTGTTCCACGACCCCTCCCAGGTCCTTCGGCTGATTTCTGCAAAACTTGCTATGTCAGTGAAAACCGACCTCGATATTATAGAATTCATTTTATCAAAGGTAAATGTGATATTCAACCAGATGTGGATCAAATGTACCACACACTTCAGTGGATTCCAGAATTGCCCTAGCAGGGTCAGCCAGAGGTCAGTCATTCGGGAAAAAGTCAAGGTATTTGAGGTCAAATGCCAGATTGCCGATGCCCTTACTGTCTTCATGCCCATAGGTACTATTACCTAGTACCAGAGGTGGGACGAAGTTACCATCAAGTCACTCTCAAGTCATGAATCAGCAAGTCCCAAGTCAAGTCTCAAGTCATAATGACCACCAGTTGTTTGCAAGCTGACTTGAGACTTGACTTGGGACTTGCAGACTGATGACTTGAGAATGACATTACAGTGACTTCATCCCACCTCTGCCTAATACACATACAACCCCTGGCAATAATTATGGAATCACCGGCCTCGGAGGATGTTTATTCAGTTGTTTAATTTTGTAGAAAAAAAGCAGATCACAGACATGACACAAAACTAAAGTCATTTCAAATGGCAACTTTCTGGCTTTAAGAAACACTATAAGAAATCAAGAAAAAAAATTGTGGCAGTCAGTAACGGTTACTTTTTTAGACCAAGCAGAGGGAAAAAAATATGGACTCACTCAATTCTGAGGAATAAATTATGGAATCACCCTGTAAATTTTCATCCCCAAAACTAACACCTGCATCAAATCAGATTTGCTCGTTAGTCTGCATCTAGAAAGGAGTGATCACACCTTGGAGAGCTGTTGCACCAAGTGGACTGACATGAATCATGGCTCCAACACGAGAGATGTCAATCGAAACAAAGGAGAGGATTATCAAACTCTTAAAAGAGGGTAAATCATCACGCAATGTTGCAAAAGATGTTGGTTGTTCACAGTGGCGGTCCTAGAGTGATTTACTCCCCGGGCGAAACCCCCTGCGTGCACACTAACGTGGCCACCACCTCCACCCCACCACCCATGAAAACACTAACTTCGTCCAGAACACCGACAATCCCACAAATTAACTCACAACAGCTATTTTCAAGAACAAATTTCCGGTTTTAATGTCTACTGCAATAACAAACACAAAGATAAACAATAATTACTTCAATAAAGTTTTTGAACATAAAAAAAACAAAAGACTCAGTGACTTCACATTACAACTATGTACAGTACAGGTATTTAAGAAAGCACAACTGCACTACAGCACCACCCGATGGTCAAAATATTGCACATCATTCAGTTTTACCAACAGAGTGCACTTTGCATTATCATAGAGTACCATTCACCATAATGAACAAGACTTAAACCGCCATTAAAGTCACACCATATAAATAACAAAAGAAGTTAAACAATCTGTATATTACAGAATACCATGAAGTGACAAAAAATGTACAAAAAAACCCCCCTATACATTAAAGTGGCAAAAATGGTAAAGCGCAATCATGTATCATAAATAAATGAACTAACGGCAGAGGTAAATTCTATACCCATTAACACTATTGTGTATCATAAGTAACAGGAAGCAACAAGTGAAGAAGTTAACACTCTTTAAAGGCAAAAATGGCAAACCACAATAATTTGTCATAAATAACAAGAAGTGCAAAAGAAGTAAGAGGAAAACAGTCTATATACAAAAGTTTGCAGGAGGGCATCGTAATTGTTTGCCACAGTGCTCACTATCCGCGATGTGAAATTCCATCGAGTAGGAGCATTTCTGGGCAACCTTGAGCAGCCTGCAGACTCAAGAAAAGACATCGTCTTTGTGGATTTTGAGAAAAATGTGGCAAACCCAGAGAGTGATGCAAAAAATATTCTGCACTCAGATAAGCATTTAACCCCCTGAGACAGAACCAGATTCAGTCTGTGTGCATAGCAATGCACAAACATTGCACTGGAGGCTATTGCTTTAACTTTGGCCTGCAAACCATTGAGAGCTGAAGCCATGACAGCAGCCATGGCTTCTTCGTAAGGAAGACTATCAAATGGCTTCGCCAAAATCCGGTCCACAACATTCAAATTGTCTGCCATTATGTGCAGCTTGCTACCTAGCTAGCTCGCTAGCTGGGACTGGCGCGAGGCTAGTGTGAAGTGTGTCCGCCTGTGAGTGCTTTGTGACGATGAAGGAGTTCAGCAGCACCTGCTGCTCGGTAGGGACAGAAACTGCGATAGAAGTCAGAAAGAGTGATAGAAGTCAGTCTCCAAACACAAGCAGCTACAAAAAAACACACCAGAAATAGAAGCTCGATTTGTCGCTAGTCGTTTTTAAAAAGAAAAATGCCGCTAAGAGGATTAGAAAAGTCTCCGGTTCAACTCAGAACAGAATGAAAATTAAAAAATGCTCCCACGGATGTTTACACCAAAAGATCGCTGATTCGCTCATTTCGCTGTCAATCAAAAAGGGATTCAGCCTCAGACAGATCATCCAATCATCATGCAGAAGTTGAGCGTCTGGACCGGCCGAGGCCAGCCCACTGCCCCATAGACCCCCAGACATGCTGAGCGTCCGATGGGCGGGACAAAGCCCAGCATTTATCTAATGACTCGTCTCGTTTAGGTGCATGCTTTGTGTCGCTATTGAACTCTGTGGTCGCTCAGCGTCCACACTGTTTAAAGCACTGTGAAGCTGCGGAAATACGTAAATCAATACATACCTTTTTCCTTTGCTCGTTTCTCCTTCTTCTTTCTTTTTCTTTTGAAATTGGGCACCTGATGGCTTTGATCGCATCCTATCCATGATTATGTCTTACTCTGTTTCGACCACCTCCTCGTCCAAACACTGAATGATTACCCCCTCCCCCTGCACAAACTCTGCACTGTGCAGCGTTGCTCACCTAACACGAGAGGTGAGATGGGGTGGGGCGCTCTGCTGTAATGTAACCACGAACTCCCCCATCAGGACAACCCCCCCCCCTCCCCGGTTTTTTTTTGGACAGGTTTTTTTGGTTTTGTGGTTGGCCCACCTCCAGGACCGCCCCTGGTTGTTCACAGTCAGCTGTGTCTAAACTCTGGACCAAATACAAACAACATGGGAAGGTTGTTAAAGGCAAACATACTGGTAGACCAAGGAAGACATCAAAGCGTCAAGACAGAAAACTTAAAGCAATATGAGTCAAAAATCGAAAATGCACAACAAAACAAATGAGGAACGAATGGGAGGAAACTGGAGTCAACGTCTGTGACCGAACTGTAAGAAACCGCCTAAAGGAAATGGGATTTACATACAGAAAAGCTAAACAAAAGCCATCACTAACACCTAAACAGAAAAAAACAAGGTTACAATGGGCTAAGGAAAAACAATCGTGGAGTGTGGATGACTAGATGAAAGTCATATTCAGTGATGAATCTCGAATCTGCATTGGGCAAGGTGATGATGCTGGAACTTTTGTTTGGTGCCGTTCCAATGAGATTTATAAAGATGACTGCCTGAAGAGAACATGTAAATTTCCACAGTCATTGATGATATGGGGCTACATGTCAGGTAAAGGCACTGGGGAGATGGCTGTCATTACATCATCAATAAATGCACAAGTCTACGTTGATATTTTGGACACTTTTCTTATCCCATCAATTGAAAGGATGTTTGGGGATGATGAAATCATTTTTCAAGATGATAATGCATCTTGCCATAGAGCAAAAACTGTGAAAACATTCCTTGCAAAAAGACACATAGAGTCAATGTCATGGCCTGCAAATAGTCTGGATCTTAATCCAATTGAAAATCTTTGGTGGAAGTTGAACAAAATGGTCCATGACAAGGCTCCAACCTGCAAAGCTGATCTGGCAACAGCAATCAGAGAAAGTTGGAGCCAGATTGATGAAGAGTACTGTTTGTCACTCATTAAGTCCATGCCTCAGAGACTGCAAGCTGTTATAAAAGCCAGAGGTGGTGCAACAAAATACTAGTGATGTGTTGGAGCGTTCTTTTGTTTTTCATGATTCCATAATTTTTTCCTCAGAATTGAGTGATTCCATATTTTTTTCCCTCTGCTTGGTCTAAAAAAGTAACCGTTACTGACTGCCACAATTTTTTTTTTTCCTGATTTCTTATAATGTTTCTTACAGCCAGAAAGTTGCCATTTGAAATGACTTTAGTTTTGTGTCATGTCTGTGATCTGCTTTTTTTCTACAAAATTAAACAACTGAATGAGCATCCTCTGAGGCCGGTGATTCCATAATTTTTGCCAGGGGTTGTAATGTTGCAAACATGGAGCGGTTGTTTTAAGCCTCGAGGGTTGACTATTATAGTGATCTGATGTGCACTGCACCATGATGGCTTTTAGCAAAGTGCAGTTAGTGTAGAGGAGATGATCTTCACAGACAAGCCATACATTTTCTATAGATCGGGTAGAAATGACCAATGGTCTGTTTTGCTACACCCCTGTGTCCTGGTGCTGTTTTGCTGACTTCTGGGGTGTACATTAGGTGAAGATGCAATGGTGTCTTATTCTGAGATTCCTGGATGTCTGTGGTGGCCAGATGAGCAGTCCCTCCATGTGCAACCTGGAAAAGACATCAGCTGAACCAACTGTGACCAATAGAAGTAGTGTAAGATTCATAGTGAAGATTGAGCAAATTTACTTTGGGTCTACGCTCCAACACCTCATGAAGTGTCTTAAGACTTTTGGTGTTATTGGTCCTGCACACTCTCTGTTAAATCCCAGGTCTGTAAGAAGAAGTAAGTCCTATACAGACCCTGTAGCCAATCAGTACTGGATATCATCACCTGAAGCAGATGGGAGTCAACAACTCCCCTGAATGGCATGCCAATCCAACTCAGGTTACTTCCCCAAACAAGACTGGTACCCATCTTATAGCTGGGTGCCCTGAGACAATGCAGATTAAGTGTCTTTTCCAAGGACAGAAACAGTTAGTATGAGCAGATTCGAACTGGTAGCCCAACAGCTTATTCACCAACCTACCTGATTTGCAGGGAATGGATGGAAAATGGAACTGCTTAGTTAAAGACTTCCCTATGACGCCTAATCAACTGTATATCAACAACGTAACCAATGATCAACCCAAGACGGTTCCATAGTGTAGTGGATGCAGTAACTCAGAGCTGAAGTGACCTGATCACACCTTACCACTTACTAGGGGAGCTACAACCACTACCTTTGCACCCCCCCAGGACTAAACCATCCAAGATGGCTGCCAAAATAGGGTTTTTTCACTAAAACACCTTTACACAACATATAAACAACTTAAATATCACAGAGATTCAATGGGAAGACCATTGCAGTTCACAGCAAACTCATTTGTGCCTAAACTAAATTCATTCATGGGTTTAAGATTCCAAATGGCATCCAAAATGACCACCAATAGACCGTTATCATTAAAATACATAGCAGGAACAAACAAAAGACTTAATAATGACAGAAATCATTGGTGTTTTAGTGAAAAAACCCTATTTTGGTGGCCATCTTGGACGCCATCTTGGATAACTGGTTTGAGGCCAGTTTTTATTTTTGGGAACATCCTGATTGTGTTTTGGGGTCATCTAAGGAACTTTAAAAAGTTGATTTGGTTTAGTCCTGGGGGGGGGGGGGGGGTGCAAAAGTAGTGGTCGTAGCTCCCCTAGTAACTGTTCATAAAACATGTGACGTTTAGTTTTATAGGATGCGTGCAGGCTGGGTAACATCTAGTATTTTCAGAAAAAGGTATCTTGAAGAATTTTTCCTTGATTTATTTCAGCTTTGGGGCGCAATACATTGGAGCATTCTTTGTAACGGGTCATGTGGGAATAACAATCTCATCAGGCTTTAATTAGAAAATAAATTCAGCCAACATGTTGTCATGTAGCGTGTATTACGTTGGCCCAAAGTCGGTTTCCAGCACACACAGACATCAGTGACGTCTTCTCTATGAAATCTGCTTTCCCCCAAAACACTACAACACTCTCAAAATGATCAGACTGCACACACTTAAACACACACACACACACACAGGCACACGTGCACACCCCACGTGCACAGCACTTCTCTGCCTGAGATTTCTGCAATTAATGGGGCAGTAAATGAGATTGTTGCTGATGTGTGGTAGCGACGTGAACGGAGGTGAAGTTGCTGGGGGGGGGGGGGTGGTGATGGAGGAGAGTCGGCAGATGCAAACGTCATGAAGATGTGATGCAACTTTCTGCATGATTGACATGTTAAATACACGTCTCTTTTTGTTGCAAAAAAAAAAAATAAAAATTAGGTGCATTAAATATTTGATGTCACAACAGCATTTGAGTGGAAATCAGCTTCAGAACTGACATCTTTCAGCTGATCTTCATCAAACCTTTTAGTTACATATTAGGGGATTCTTTTCCCAAAACATTTTTTTGCTGTGGCTTGAAATAAAGATGTTAGAAATATGTATGATGGATACAAGCTTGATAACATGTTATCCACACTGGTGGTTCACCTGCTTTCTTTCTGCTTCTGTTTTAGTCATTTTCTTCTTAAGATGCCATTTGACAAACCCACAGCTGAGTGAGGAGGAGGGTCCGAAGGGTGTGTTCCAACTACAGGAGGATCACACTCCTCAGCGTCCCCGTTAAGGTCTATTCCAGAGTACTGGAGAGGAGAATTCGACCGATAGTCGAACCTCGGATTCAGGAGGAGCAGTGTGGTTTTCGTCCTGGTCGTGGCACACTGGACCAGCTCTACACGCTCCATCGGGTGCTCGAGGGTTCATGGGAGTTCGCCCAACCAGTCCACATGTGCTTTGTGGATCTGGAGAAGGCGTTCGACCGTGTCCATCAGGGCACCCTGTGGGGGGTGCTCTGGGAGTACGGGGTCCGGGGTTCTTTGCTAAGGGTTATCCGGTCCCTGTACAACTGCAGCAGGAGCTTGGTTCACATTGCCGGTAGTAAGTCAAACCTGTTTCCAGTGCACGTTGGCCTCCGCCAGGGCTGCCCTTTGTCACTGGTTCTGTTCATTACCTTTATGGACAGAATTTCTAGGCGCAGCCAGGGTGTAGAGGGGGTCTGGTTTGGGAACCACAGAATCTCATCTCTGCTGTTTGCGGATGATGTGGTTCTGTTGGCTTCGTCAAATCAGGACCTTCAGCGTGCACTGGGGCGGTTTGCAGCCGAGTGTGAAGCGTCCATGGATGAAAATCAGCACCTCCAAATCCGAGGCCATGGTTCTCGACCGAAAAAAGGTGCTTTGCCCTCTTCAGGTCAGTGGAGTGTCCTTGCCTCAAGTGGAGGAGTTTAAGTATCTCTGGGTCTTGTTCACGAGTGAGGGACGGATGGAGCGTGAGATCGATAGACGGATCGGTGCAGCATCTGCAGTGATGCGGTCGCTGTATCGGACTGTCGTGGTGAAGAGAGAGCTGAGTAGGGGGGCAAAGAATTTAGTGCCATCTTGTGGTGATGTTGCAGATTGTGTGATGCTGTTGCTAGTCACAATTTAGTTTCTCCTCATGTTTTTGCTTCTTTGGTAAAAAAAATAAATAAATAAATAAAAAAATAAAAACAGAAAAATCACCCTCAGTTTTCTGGTGGTGGTGGGGTTTGGGGGTAGTCAGGGAGCAAAGTGAGGCTCACCTAGTGTGTTTTTCCCACAGACTGCAGGTGGATGGTGCATAAGAAGAAAAACTGTTCATTTAAATCAGTTAAAGACACACGCAAGAACACAAAGACACATACACTCAACACACGTCAAAAAGCAAGCAAACCCATAGAGGCGTTTACAGTTGTTCATACAGATTTGTCACAAACAACGCATCACCACACTCTTGCGTGCGTGCACATGCATGATGAACATGCAATTTCCAAGCCATTAGTTAAGGTGTATAGATTTGCATAATCAGTTATGGCTGCATCTGATAATGCATGTTTGCTAACTTGTTTGATTAGGTTATTATCATTTGCTTTGTCAACTGTAAAGCAGTTTAATTACCTGTGCACATGAAATTGGACTTTTTATTTATTTATTTATTGGTCCCCTTTCAAAACTAACTTCAAAACTAATGTTCACATTTTTTATTAAGTATTGGTTACTATATTTGGAATAATACACAATATTTTATTCATAACAGAGCTCATGGATTTACATTTATTATAAACTACAGTGAAATTCAGTATTGTAGCAGTTTTTCTTTTCTTTTCTTTTCGTTTCTAACTCAAACGTAATTTGGCTACATTCTCTATTGATCTGGACCTCAATGGAGGAATACTGGCTTTTGGTAAAAACACAGACTCTAATACGTAAGTCATACTTTAATGTATTACTCTATTATCCATTTTTTACTAGAACCCGTCTGATACATTCGTTAGCTAATAATATCTGCTGATATGAGCTTTTTACAAACACATCTGTATCAGTTATTTTTGCTGATATGAAAGCTTTTATTTTACCCATTAAACAATGCAGAGAAACACTTTAGCTGTTGGAAATTGTCCTTACATAGTTTGCCCAGCTGGGACCCCACAACCCCTTGATCACATTAAGAAGCAGAAGCAAAGCAACCACCTGCTATTTGTTTTCAATCAGACTGGGCGGTTTGCAGCGGCAAGAGACAAGTATTCGCTATGTTGCCAGCTAGGTGGCACCAGAACAAACGAGAAGTCTATTTTATGCAAATGCTGAGCGACACAACATAGCGACTGTTAATCCGAGTGATGGCAGCGTGTTGTACATTGGTTGTTTGCTATTTATAATTATAGGTCTTTGTAATAAAGTTCAATGCCATTTTTGTACATTAAAAAATAATCAATTATCAACAAACTGACTTTTAAAAAATTATGTATTTATGTTGTTTGACATATGACATCATAAAGATAGTTGAACATTCAACAATAAAATGGTGAAAAACATCAGTCAGTCCAAACCAGTTTTAAAAAGTATGCATTTTTGAAATTGAAGAGTTTGTCACACATTACGCAATGTACTGTCATTTTAGCAATTAGCATGCAATATCATTTTTTAAACTGTAGAATCATGTTGCAGATTTTTTTCTTAGCCAGTTATCTTTTGCACAAGTATGTATCAAACTGCTTGCACTTTTAACCTGCTAGTTTCTAAGGCTTAAAAAATGTGTGGTGTTTTTATTTATTTGTTTATTTGTTTGTTTGCACTATAGTCACTATTTTATGTATTTTATATTTTATTCAAAGGGGTGTCAACGGGGCATGTGCATACCCGTTGACACCCCTTTGAATAAAATATAAAATACATAAAATATCGACTATAGTATCGATGATAAAAACACTAAAATTAATGTATGAACATGCTCATTTTTCATTTCATTTTTGAAATACAGGGAAGTGTTCTGATGGCTTTTGTCTCCATAATCTGTAGGACTGTACAAAACAAATGTCTTCAATCTGCTGTCTAATCAGGGCTCAAACCAGGAGAATGCTTAACGCTCCGACATCATGCTGCAGATTATGATGAATCTGCTCTGCTCTCTCAGGTCTCTGCCAATCTGCCACTCAGTTGGCAGCTCTGCATGCTGGAGAGAAGAGAAAAAATCAGAAAGAAAAGCAAAGGATTTTTCCCCGCTTACGTTTATAAAAAAAAAATACCAGACTGACTGTGTCAATTTACACCAGTTTATTATCATTATACAGTAATCATTATAATGAACAGAATTTAATGCTGTATGATTTAGGATCAAAAATAGTTATAAAATTGAGTCTGAATAATTTCAACGCTTTTCCTGTCTTCGACTCTGGTTTCAAGTACATTTCATTTACACAGACTTATCAAACTCAAACAAACACAGAATAAATGAGAGCCATTCATGCATAATACATTTTATATATATATATATATATATATATACGAGGGCTGTCAATAAAGTAACGGTCCTTTTTATTTTTTTCAAAAACTATATGGATTTCATTCATATGTTTTTACGTCAGACATGCTTGAACCCTCGTGTGCATGCGTGAGTTTTTCCACGCCTGTCGGTGACGTCATTCGCCTGTGAGCACTCCTTGTGGGAGGAGTCGTCCAGCCCCTCGTCGGAATTCCTTTGTCTGAGAAGTTGCTGAGAGACTGGCGCGTTGTTTGATCAAAATTTTTTCTAAACCTGTGAGACACATCGAAGTGGACATGGTTCGAAAAATTAAGCTGGTCTTCAGTGAAAATTTTAACAGCTGATGAGAGATTTTGAGGTGATACTGTCGCTTTAAGGACTTCCCACGGTGCGAGACGTCGCACAGCGCTCTCAGCCGCCGTCGTCAGCCTGTTCAAGCTGAAAACCTCCACATTTCAGGCTCTATTGATCCAGGACGTCGTGAGAGAACAGAGAAGTTTCAGAAGAAGTCGGTTTCAGCATTTTATCCAGATATTCCACTGTTAAAGGAGATTTTTTTAATGAAAGACGTGCGGACGGGTCCGCGCGCTCCGCCACAGGAAAAACACCTCTGTTGAAAGCCTTAAGGACAAGTTGGAACATGTACTGCTGTTAAACAATTTCTCATATACTCACTCCACTGAAAGCCATCAAAAGCCGCCTGGATTTTACAGGTGTTTTTCCTGTGCCGCCGCACTGACGACGCGCGGATCCGTCCGCACGTCTTTCATTAAAAAAATCTCCTTTAACAGTGGAATATCAAGATAAAATGCTGAAACCGACTTCTTCTGAAACTTCTCTGTTCTCTCACGACGTCCTGGATCAATAGAGCCTGAAATGTGGAGGTTTTCAGCTTGAACAGGCTGACGATGGCGGCTGAGAGCGCTGAGTGACGTCTTGCACCGTGGGAAGTCCTTAAAGCGACAGAATCGCCTCAAAATCTGTCATCAGCCGTTAAAATTTTCACTGAAAACCAGCTTAATTTTTCGAACCGTGTCCACTTCGATGTGTCTCACAGGTTTAGAAAAAATTTTGATCAAACAAAGCGCCAGTCTCTCAGCAACTTCTCAGACAAAGGAATTCCGACGAGGGGCTGGACGACTCCTCCCACAAGGAGTGCTCACAGGCGAATGACGTCACCGACAGGCGTGGAAAAACTCACGCATGCGCACGAGGGTTCAAACATGTCTGACGTAAAAACATATGAATGAAATCCATATAGTTTTTGAAAAAAATAAAAAGGACCGTTGCTTTATTGACAGACCTCGTGTGTATATATATATATATATATATATATATATATATATATAATGACGGGAACCATATTTTATCTGTATTACTGTGCCTTTGGCGTATAATGGCCTTTACAATCTTTGCCCTGCACCACGCAGCTGTCACTCAAATGACATTATTGCATTCTTGCTAAAAATATACAGAGTGGGGGGTGGACTCAATTTGATGTGGCACAAATGGTATCGATATGATCAGTGTGTGTGTGTTCGGTTTTAGATACGGTAATTAATCATGCTAATGACTGTTCTATAAGTGAAGCACGAGGACACATTTCAAATGCTACAGCTGTCCTCTTTCCCTTTTGGGTAGAGCTGAGAATTGAATCTTTTGAACTGAGCAAATTGACTGTATGCAGTGAACGAAGCGGCCACTCTGACCTTTTCCCAAACACTTCCACAGCACAGCGGAGCTCCAGTTTGATATCTACCCTGTACAATTGAAAAAGATACCGGTTGAATAGGCAGCCCATTCCTCTGACTCTGCCACAAATAAATCTATATGTCCTCCCTTCTGCCCTTCTCATAGCTTCCTGAATTCACTTGTAGCAGACCCTAACCAATAAAACCTGATCTTCATACGTCTTGAGGGGAGAAGCAGGCAAAGTTTGGGGAAATTGCTGCATGGAAAAGGCAATATATGGATTAAAGATAAGAAAGAGCAGAGGGACCTGCGGAGGATATTGCCTGCTTAAGGCTTAGATTTACACTCGGGATACAGAGACAGGAGTGATGGAAGAGGCCCGGAGCTCATTGGATGCAGACGTTTGGCGTGGGTGGTAATTAAACATTTCCATGCTGTAATGATGTGTCAGGACGAATGTGCATATTTGAGTCTGCAGTGGCACTGCATTTAAGAAAAAGGAATGAATGATAAGGCATAAGTGAGTTGCATCATCCATGCCTGGAAACATGCATCCATACGTCATGCATCATCCATGCGTCATGTATCATCCCTGTGTCATCCATGCATCAACCGTGCGTCATGCATCATCCATGCGTCATGCATCATCTGTGCGTCATGCATCATCCGTGGGTCAGGTATGACCTATGTGCCATCCATGTGTCATCAATGTGTCACGCGTCATCCGTGCGTCACGCGTCATCCGTGCATCATCCATGCGTCGTGTCATCCGTGCATCATGCGTCAACTGTGTGCCATACATGCGTCATCTCTGCGTCATCCATCATCCTTGCATCATGCGCCACCCATGCGTCATCCGTGCGTCATGCATCAACCGTGTGCCATCCATGCATCATTCGTGCGTCATCCGTCATCGTTGCGTCATCCATGTGTCATGTATGATCTATGTGTCATCAATGTGTCATGCATAATCTATGCATCATCCGTGCATCATGCATCATCCGTGCGTCATGCATCACACATGGGTCATCCGTGTGTCATGTCATGCATGCGTCACACATCATCTGTGCATCATGCATCATCCATGCATCATGCATCCATGTGTCATGCATCATCCATGCGCCATCCATGTGTCATTAATCATCCTTTGACCATCCATGCATCCATGAGTCAGCCATGCATCATCGATGCATTCACCCGTCCATCTAATTTTTCCAATAAAAATATTAATATCTTGTATTATTTATGCTGTGATGTGTATATTGTCCAAATTTAATTCTGCAGAATTCTTTTGGGTGGTCTGAGATTTAGGTTGCATGATATCAAGTTTTTACACTCATTTTATTATGGAGTACTTGTCATGTCAAGGTGTCTTGTCATTTTCCCCTCCCCATCATGAATTTCTAATTTGTGAATTTGCATGCACAAACACTAAAATAAAATCAAACTGATTTTTCGAACACCAGAACATGTTTTCTAGCTGCTGTTATAATAAACAATTTATTTCTTTTGAACATAGTTACGTAATGCCTACTTCTAACAATTTTTATTGTTAAAAACTGTAAGTCCTTTTTTTTTTTTTTAAGTATGCTGTCAGGACTCCTGAGCTTAGTGTCTCCCACGGGATGGAAAATAAAAATCAGTAGAATTTCACATTCCTTCACAGGATCTTCCTTCTATCTAGAAGAAATCTGTTGTGGAATCATTTTTGTGGTATAAAAGTAGAATAAAGGAGGAACAAAATAATTCTGGACAGCATTCACATAACGGGTGTATTTGTGTGGAGTTGCCATCTGCACAGCAAAAACTGAAATTGATTTGATTTCTTAGTGTTATTTTAACACTTTGCACACTGAATTATTTGTCAGTTTTGATATCAGTCTTGAGTCACCTCACTACAACTGCAATTTAACACTCTGTAGGTGGGATTTAATAGTGCCACCTGCTAACTACGAGGGTAGGCTGAAAAGTTCTAAGGCTCCCCGTGAAGGAGTAATGCATTAACTGCATTATAGTGAGCCTTAGAACTTTTCAGCCTACCCTCGTAGAAGGTTATGAGTTCATCCTTACCTGTGGTTCTACAATATGTAATTAACCCTTTAAGCAGTGCTGAGGTGCTCTCTAATATTGGAAATGCACATTCATGTGCAAGAAGCCTGACATGATTAAAGAGTTAATGTATCATTATCAAAAGTGTCATCTTAACTCTGAACAGGATAGTTATACACACTCAAGAATCGTGTTAATTTTAACACTATGTATGCAAGTTTTTTTTTACTTACTTACATAAGAGCACATGACAATCCTTTGTTGGTTCGCAAACAGATCAGACAATTAGCATCTTTGGTCTTTCAAAGCAACAACACATATCTTTATATCAGTGATGAAATTGTTGGTTTATTAAAAATATTGCAAGGATGGAAGGATGGAAGGAAAAAAGAAAGGAAGGAAAAGAGAAGGAAGAAATGAAAGTGTAATGGCAGAACAGGAGACCCCAAATCAGAGAACCACAACAAACATGGGTAGACCACTGGTCCAAACAATTGTCTGTGAAGTGGCAGACGAAGATATTGTTTGCTGTAATAGGCCAAGGTCAGGTACATGAGAAATCAGTCCAACTGGCATCTGTGACCTTCATGGGAGCAGTAGAAGAGCTATCCAGAACACAGGTGCAATACACAGAGATCAGTCATACCAGATGACCAAATCCAGAATCAGCAGGCTCGGCCCAGGAATCACAGAATGGCAGTGTGGGTCAATAACACAGAGGTAAACAATGCGAGAGAGCAGGCAGGAACCTCGACAATCTGGCGAGGGTGCAACACATTCTGAGTGGTTACAAAGGCTGACAAACAAGTAATCATGGAAGTGCAGAGGCACATGAACAGTAAGTGAAACCGCACACATCAGAGTAAAAGCACAAGAAATAACAGAGGAGAATAACTCGAGACTGAGAAGAATAACTAACATGTTATAGAGTACCACTAAGGAAACGTGAAAACTGAATAGTGCAAAGAAGAAACACCAGAGCAATAAAACAACATAGAATAATAATAATACACAGGAGATCAGAAATAGACTAAGTCAGAGATCAGACTAAAACACCAGAAAAAGGAACTATGACAGAAGGAAGAAAGGGAGGAAGGAAGTTAAAAGAAACAGACAAAACCTCCTTGCTTCTTTGCATCCAGTGACAAAACACAGCAGTCGATTGCTGCAGTTACGTCAGTGAGAAACAACCTGTATCAACTTGGTCAGAAACATCTGATGTGTTAAAGCATCCTGCTCAGAGAACTGTTCGCTGTACGTCAGCGGCCCAGACACCTCATTACACCGATTTTACTGTGTCTCTGTTTTCCTTATTCTCTTGCCCACTCACCCAATCTCTGCCTCTGATCTTTGTTCTGCTCCTCCTCCAACATGCCAAACATAAACACACACTGATGCTCATTATACGACTGTAATGATTGTCCAGAAAGTGGAAGCGATTGCTTTTTGTGCTCATTTCCATCACCTCTCGGCATGCCAGCACTCGGCCTCATCAAAGATAATATCCATTCATCCTCCTTCTGTGTTTACACAAACCATTCAGTGTAAGTAACTGGAATGATGGACAGCCACTAACTCAAAGAAAATTGGATTCATCAACAAATGCTTATAGCGGATGCATTCCAGCTTTTTACTTGCTCTTTGTTCATGTATCTATGTACAGACTTCATACAATCCTGCAGAAATACTGAAACCTTTGTATTTAACATAAAAAATATTTAAAAGATATAGTAAAGCAGAAATACAACAATTGCATATTGACCCCTAGGAGCCATAAGATTAATTTTCTCATTAGATTTTTAAAAATGATAAAACTGATAAGTTTGAGATAATTGAGTAAGTACTGGTTTATATATGTTAATTAGAAAGGAGCATTTATAGTTGTAATATATTTAAATGACCAAATTAGCCTTTGTAGGTAATAACAGTCAGGTCAATAAGTAGTTGTGCAGTGAGACAGTTATTTATTATTCCTCTGTACACCACCACAGTGGAGCTGAAATGAAATAATTCAGATGCGCTTGTAGTGTAGCCTTTTGGAATTATGACCAATTGTGTACATTGCCCCTACATTTTCTTTGCCCAGAAATAACTGAAGTAAGGGCCTATATAGATCCTGAGACCTATTGGTGATGGTGCTTAGTCTCATATTAGTTTGAAGTGGGTGAGAGTCTGCAACAGCACCTGGACAGAACAAAAGCCCATTGCAGATTTCTTCCTCGGCCAATGCTGGTACTCATTTACAGCTGGGTGGACCAAGACAATACTAATTAATTGCCTTGTCCAAGGACACAGACTCATAATGTGGGAAGAACTGAGCCCAGGTCGACATGTTGGCAGTCCAGCAACTTATCCCATGGAGCTACCTGCTCTACATGCTACACGGTAGCAGATCTGTCTGGAGTAGGCAATTATCAAAAACTCAGTGACTGTGAGGGAAGCCACTAAGACACCACTGACAGCTCTGAAGGCTTCATAGGCTCTTTGGCTGTGATGGGGGAAACTGTGTATTCCACACAAGACCATACTGTTTAATATTTCTTAATGACTGATGTAAATGAAGTTTAAAACATATTTAGTGACTTGGAAATGTTCATGTATTATAAGTTGTCTAAAAATATCTATTCAATTTCAACTCAATTTATTTCATTCATATAGCACCAAATCACAACAAAGTTGCCTCAAGGCGCTTCACACAAGTAAGGTCTAACCTTACCAACCCCTAGAGAAAGCACACGGGTGACAGTGGTAAGGAAAAACTCCCTCTGATGATTTGAGGAAGAAACCTGAAGCAGACCAGACTTAAACGGGCGACCCTCTGCTTCGGCCATGCTATCAACAAAATTGACAAAACAAATATACAGGAAATTTTGCCGGTGTACAGGATGGGACCATCGCAAAAGAAGACACCACTTCCATCTCTGGATGGAGCTGCACCTCAAACAGAGAGCAAAAACAGAATCAGGCATCGGAAAGACAGCAGATACAGTATAATTTGTCAGCATTAAACAGCAAGAAAAACAGAAGAAATACTAAGGTGATCGCCGGCCACTAGCCCTAAGGGTCACTAAAAGACTCCGACTTTAGGGCCCTGTCCCACTGGCGTTTAGGAGGATTTGCGGATGGAATGTGCACAGAAGTGGCCCACATCCGCCAAACAACCGCAATAACCTTGTAACATTCCTGTATTCGCCATCCGAACACGTCCGTGATCATCCGCGGAGGCATGCATGTCCGCAGCAGGATTTTTGAGCCGCTCAAAAATCCTGCTGCGGATGAGATCCGCATCACTGCCTGAACACATACTGAAGACATACGCAGGACATACACAACCAACGCGCCGCATATCCCCTGTCATCCGCTGATATCCGCAACCGACGGGTCGGCGCGGCTT
This sequence comes from Thalassophryne amazonica, assembly GCF_902500255.1. NCBI lineage: Eukaryota > Metazoa > Chordata > Actinopteri > Batrachoidiformes > Batrachoididae > Thalassophryne > Thalassophryne amazonica. Next base: position 47,317,684 of record NC_047121.1, read on the forward strand.
GGCGGCTGACCGGGACAGCGTGCAAAACAGATATGACGCGTGCCCAGCACGGCCACATCACGGTCGCAAATGGTCTGTCGCGCATGCAGACAGTGGGCACGGATGAAGCGAGTGCATCACGGCCGCTGTGCCCCTCATGGGGGCGCCTCCGCGGTCGCCTTCGCTTCTGTTCCCTGTTATATCCGCTTTTCTTCCTCATGTATTCGCTGATCCACCCCGGGACATTTATCATTTCCGCTCACCTTTGTTGCGGACGCTCAGCTTTTGTCTCCTCATTTCATGCGCAAATCCTCCTAAACGCCAGTGGGACAGGGCCCTTAGATAAAGTTGAGGCAGAGGCCCACTCTGTTTACTAATAAAATTAATTTAAAAGGCCAAAAAAGCACAGTACCATACTATACCAGTATGCTAGCCATATGAAAGGGAAAATAAGTGCGTCTTAAGTCTGGACCTGAAAGTCTCTACAGAATCTGACTGTTTTATTGATGCAGGGAGATCATTCCACAGAACAGGGGCACGATAAGAGAAAGCTCTCTGACCCACAGACTTTTTATTCACCCTAGGGACACAAAGTAGTCCTGCACCCTGAGAACGCAGAGCCCGGGCCGGTACATAGGGTTTAAGTAGGTCAGCTAAGTAGGAAGGTGCTAGTCTGTGAAAAGATTTTAAGAATAGAATAGAATAGAATTTATTTCAGCAACAACACAGCAGCATAAAGACAACATATCAAACAAATCAAAAAAACAAGACCAAATTAAACACCGTGTGCCTGAAAAGGGGGTGGGAAGAAGCAAAGCTTATAAATTACCCACCCCTCATACCCCATCCCAAAAGTCCAAGTCCAACATATAATTACACTTATGCTCACACTCCTATATATACAAATAAGCAAATTAAATACATACATCCACAAATTTATACATCTTTTTTTTTATGATTTTCTTTATATCCAGAAATTATTAATTTCTTATAATGTTTCTTAAAACAGACAAAAGAACTACATAATCTAATTTCCACAGGACATTTGTTCCAAATCTTCACCCCTTTAACTGAAACACAAAAACCCTTGACATTAGTACGTACGGGAGGCTTCTTAAAAACCATGCATCCTCGTAAACTGTATTCAGACTTCCTGATCTTGAACAGGCTCTGGACATAAAGTGGCAAGGCCTGGTTATTAGCTTTATACAAAGTTTGTATGGTGATATAATCCACTAAATCTCTAAATTTCAGTAAATTTAAAGTCATAAACAGAGAATGCGTTGGCTCAAGATAAGGTTTATTACAGATGATTCTGATGGCATGTTTTTGTAAAATAAATACATGATTGGTATTTGATTTGTAAGTATTACCCCAGAGTTCGATACAATATGTCATGTATGGTACAATTAAAGAATAATATAATCTAAGTAGCCCATCCTGGGACAATATGTCCTTGACCCTGTACATGATAGCGATAGATTTTGACATTTTAAATTTTATATAATTTATATGAGGTTTCCAGCTGAGTTTATTGTCAATTATAACACCTAGAAATTTGTTCTCAGTTACTATCTGTATATTCATATTGTTAATGGTTACACTTTTACATTTAGGCACAAATTTATTTCCAAAAATCATACATTTGGTTTTCCCAAGATGAAGTGACAATTTATTAGCATCAAACCAAGCCTTAAATTTATCCAGTTCGTTTAGTAACTGGATAGGTTATACTGCCACTAACTCATAGGTTAGTGGCAGTATATTAAAATCTGATCTCACAGGGACAGGAAGCCACTGTTGAGATGCCAAAATGAGTGTAATGTGGTCAAACTTTCTGCTTCCTGTCAAAAGTCTGGCAGCAGCATTTTGAACCAATTAGAGACCCCTAATGCTGGACTGCAGTAAACCAGAAAATAGAACATTGCAGTAGTCCAATCTATAACAAACAAATGCATGAATCAGGGTCTCTGCTTCAGCCATATGCAGGATGGGACGAATCTTCGCTATATTTCGCAGGTAGAAGAAAGCAGTACTTGTAATATCTCTAATGTGGAGGTCAAAGGACAGCATAGGATCAAAAATTACCCCAAGGTTCCTCACTTTGTCAAAGTGATGTACTGTATGACACACAAGCCTAGGCTAAGCATCAGCTGATCAAATTGATGCCAATGTCTCACTGGATCGAGAACCGTCTTATCACAGCTCAAAAGTAGGAAATTGCTAGACATTAAGCTTTTCACTGATGCAAGGCAATCTTCTAAGGATTTTATATGGATGACATTACCAGCAGTTATCAGCATGTATAACTGAATATCATCAGTATAGCAATGAAAGGTAATCCCAAAATGCCACAATATGTGCCCAAGAGGTGCTACATAAAGGGAGAAAAGCAGTGGGGCCTAAGATGGACCCCTGTGGAACCCTAAATTTAATGTCACTAAGGTTAGAGATAGTGTTATCATACAAAACACAGTGAGAATGACTGGTCAGGTACGATGTCAACCATGCAAGGGCATTCCCAGTAATCCTAAAATCACTCTCCAGTTTATCGAGTAGAATATGATGATCCACAGTATCAAACATAGCACTGAGATCTAACAGCACCAGAGCCTTGTCCGAATCCATTGCAAGCAGAAGATCATTCACTACTTTAATGAGAGATGTCTCTGTGGAATGATATTTTCTAAAATCAGATTGCAGTGGCTCAAAAAGATTATTCTCAGTAAGGTGGTCCACGAGCTGCTGTGAAACCACCTTTTCCAGAATTTTAGAGCAAAATGACAGCTATCTGTCCGTAAAAGTGATGATTTGTATGAAAAATATCGCTTATGTTTACTCTCTCTAATTGCTTTCGCCAGTTTTTGGCCATAATTCTGGAATGTTGTTGCAATATTTTGTTAAGCCCCATGTTAAAGCTAAAGGTCTATACTACAAGCACATCTTGATTGTTTCATCTCCATTGTGGTGGCATAAATAGCCCCCCCCCCCCCCCCCTCAAATTATTTGTTGTCCAAATGCATTTCTCATGTCGTGAACGTGCTGAGATTACCCTATCATACCCATAATGCACTGGGCACAGCATGTCCACACTAAAACCTTAAAAATTAGCACATTACTTTAAAACTAAAACATAAAGCTGATATTTTCACTTCATAAAATTTCAGACGTGACGTTAATTTAAATAACTTGTCCAAAATTAGTTTGGTTAAAATTTGAACCATAAGTTAAAAATGTATGCCTCTGGATGACTTGGGTGATATTGCTCACATTTCAGTATGAGGTTAAAAGAAATGAGCTGTTTTTTTTTTTTTTTTGGTGACCAGTTCTCCTTTGACTGCAGAGAATAGAGCGGTTTCTTTTAGAAGTAACTCTTGTCTGTTTGCAGAGGGTAGAACTACACATCTGCTACAAAACATTTAACAGGTAGGTGCTCAACTGATTTTAAATTTTATGTTTGTAGCTGTTCAGCATTGTTTACCACATTATCGGTCTAAAAATTATCAGGCAAAGATTTATCGCAAGATAATTAGTCCGATAATGGTTTTTAAAGTTATCTAAAAAGATAATCCGATAATGAAAACATTATCTTCGATAATTAGCGGTTATCGGATTATTGGAACTGTGCCCACCACTGCAATTACTTATGGACCAAAGTGTACACCCGAAACCATTGAATTTTGTTCTTTTTTGTTTTCATTTTCAGCAATATTCCTTTAGTGTTTTAAGTACTGAATTAATGCTGTGGTCACATTTGGGATTAACAATATACATTTTATTCACTTAGTATATTGCTATAATCACTGTGTTGTCAATGTGGTGCTAATGACATAAATTTCCAACTACAAGGTTCAACTGTTTAATACACTTACAAATTAGGCAGCAGCCAGATGGCTCCTGATGAAAACATATTACTATAATACGAGTATATTATTTGCTTTTAAATATGTTTAACAGGCTCAATTCTGAGCCAGATATTTGCTAGCCTAGCTACCACATCAGGTAGCAGGAAAGCAAACGATTTACAAGAAGGGAGTGTATTTGTACTATTGATTATTGTCTTACACCTGACGGCAGCATATATATCGGTTTGTTTAGAACAATTTGTACAATGGAAGGGATAGAATGACATGATGTCATAATTGTGAGAGCAGCGACCACAAGCTAGCATAGACATCGTGGTTGTGAGGGGAACGTCCCACTAGTCCTAGTGCTAGTATTAAGGAGAATATGTTGAAGTTGTTCTTGCATTTATGGGAGGCTATATGTTGCACTAAGTAATGTTACAAAAGTGTGACAGTTAATTATGGTGAATTACCATTATTTTGTTGATTTTCAATTCAACAGATTTATAGACAACAGTACAATTAAAGGTGATTAATGGTGTATGTCAACAGAATCATGTTTTATTTTTGTTATTTGAGCAAAACTGGATCTGGTTTGTTTGCTATTTGATAGTATTACATTTATTTGTGAACTTTAACATCAGTTTGGGGTTCAAATAATATAAAGAGGAGTGGACTACTGGACCCTTCCCAAAGTGAGTAGGCCATGCTAGCTACTGAGCTAGCTAATTAGCTGTCATGGTTTGATGGATGGATGGAATTGTGTCCATATTATCAATGTACCTTATAAACTGTATAATATTCTCAATCACGGAAATATGAGATGAAGATGTAAAAAAGAAAAGAAGTACACACATCTTCCGGACACTTCTGTTAGCAATAAATAATGACAGTGCTTATGATTTTTGAGTGAATTGTTCATTTCTTGAATAATTTCTACTTTCTTTTACATGCTAACTTATCTATTCAGTGTCAGAAGAGGGGAATTATTTAGTCCTAGTTTTATGCTGTGGCAGAAGGGTTCTCTCATTGTCATTCTCATTATAATGAGTTTCTGGAGAACAACAAATTGTCTGCGGCATGTGCCTCATTTCTGATTTATGAAGCATTTAAAAGGTTGTGTAGGGGGTAAAAAAAGACAAAAGGGTCCAGACTTAATAAAACGGGCCTCGGCCAGGCACTCAAAACCAGTGTCTTAGAAGAGAGAGGTTTGGTGATTAACTTTCATTTCTTATGCCTGCCTTATTTTTCCTTCCCTAAATTAAATTTCAGAGGAAGAGATAAATCTTCCAGTAGTGCCCAGTTATTTTGCACCAAACATCCATGAATAGTGCCATTTGCCACTTCCCCAGCTTATCCCTTTTAAATTCACACCAAACTAGCTGTCTAACTCACCACAGTGATATGAAAGTCAGCGTTTAGAGAGAGGGGAAATAAGGTTGTCAGTCAGCCTCCCTCAGGTTGACATTTCTAGATATGGAAGGTGGATGTGTGTAGGTGTGTTGTGGGTTCATGAGCATTCACGTGCGACCAGCATGTGCGCTCGTGTGTCTTTGAGCCTAATGGTTGACACAAGGAGATCAATAGAATTTGAAAGCATGAATCACACAGCCTTTTAATCACGTTCTTCTCAGCCCATTTCTAGATGGACACACAGATAAGTAGATATTGATGTCATGACTCAAACATCCATCTGGCTACTATTTCTACTGTGGAGGAAAGGCCAGCTGTCTATGGGCTTTGGTAACTATCGAATCTGCTGATATTTTCTCATTCATTACAACCAGAAAATAGTCACTTTTCCATCACGTAGATTACCGTATTTTCCAGAGTACAAGTCATCACTGTCAAAAAAGAAAAAGAAAGCGTGTTGATGAGGGGAAAACCATATGGTTGCACCATACTATACATTGCACCTTTTTCTGTATTTTCAGCTCTTTAATTTGAGATTTTTGCACATTTTGTGTGGTGTACTTTTATTATTGACATTCATTCTTATATTCTTGGAGTTTTTTGTTTAGTGGTTTGATTCCTGGGAAACCCCTCTTTAAATAATAATAATAATAATAATAATAATAATAATGATGATGATGAGAAGTAGTCGTAATGAATGCATTTTTTTTTTTTTTACTATAAATTGCACCACAGCAAAAGTCACAAGACCTCTCAAACTAATAACAAAACCTGTGACTTATACTCTGGAATGTATGATAGTTCCTGAATACTTAACTGTGTGGTTTCCAGAAACTACACTGAAAAAAAGAGAATAGTTCAACCAACTTAAAAAAGCATTACAATTGGTAAAACCTGAATGAAATAAGTTGTTTGTTGCTTACAAACTCAACAACTTAATTCATTCAGCTGGTTCAATTATCAATTAATTCAATTGCTTTTACCAATTGTAACACTTCTTTAAAGTTGGTTCTTTTTTCAGTGTAGTCCCATCTACAGATTGGATCATGCTTGATGTTTCCACCTGAGTAGAACATGCCTGAACTTAAACTTGGACTAGGGCTACTAATGGATACATTCCACATAAATCTTAGCTGGTTAAACTAAGTTTTATAACCAAGTGCTCCAAACCATTACTATGTCAGTATAGCCACATTGACAATTTACTTACCCTTTACCCTTAAAATTTGTTCCTAGCAGGTAGCTCAGTTGGATAGGAGTTGGGGTGTAAATATGTAGACTTGGGTTTGAGTCCCAGTCATGCTATACTTGTCTGTGTCCTTAAACAAGACACTTCTGCATTGTCTCAGTCCCCCAGCTACAAGTGGGTAACCTCCTTGGCTGGGAAAGTAACCTATGATAGACTGGTGTTGCATCCATGGGATGGTCATCCACTTGACACTACACAATACGGAGATACCTACTGGCACCAGTGGACCTCGGGGAATCTATAGGACTTGTAAAACAGTAAATAATAAATATAGATTTGTATGTAGTTTGTAACAGTAAACTGGGCTTGTTTGTTTGTTTGGTTTGTAAAACTCTACATGCTGAACAGCTACACTCAGTGAATGGCCTGAAGCAGTAAATACACTTTACATGTTAACATTTGAAATGTGTGATCTTATAACCAATTAGATTCAGCAGAAAGTTGTTTTCTGACACTCAGCCCTTGATTATTTCTGAGCGTGTGAGTTATTTCAGAAAGCGATGGCGGGGAATTGTAATCAACAAGAAATGCTCAGCAGTGTTTGTACTTCACTATCGTGCCTGTTTGTGTTTTTTAATATGATCCTTTGTCTGTAATTAAGAGTTAGTCTGTGTTTTGTTGGGTGAAACAAACGTCGATTGTGTTGTAAATAAAATATGTACTTTCTGAGTTCATATACTGACTCCTGAGACTTGACCTGAAGTTGTTTATTTCAGTTCATCAATACTTTTTAATTAGAAAATGTATTCGACACACAGTAACTATAAAAAAGCATTCAGCCCACTGGGCTTTGCCATGTTTTTATTATTTCAAATATATTTTTTAATTTAAACATCTAATTTAAATAAAATTACAACAACAAGGAAGTCCTGTTAGGGAGTTGGCGGTGTGATTGGGTCTCCAGCCACCATTTAAAAAAAACATCTTTCAAAGCTTAACACCAAAAAAGAACATCTCTCGTTTTTTCACTCTATAGGAGTAACACTGCTGCCTGCTCCCATCGGAGAACTGAACACTCTATTGAGGGGTTGGGTGAAAGCCATTTGGAAACCACTGCAGAGAACATTGGGTTTTGTCTATGGTAGGTGGTTTCTGGAGTAATGTTGGGGGGTTGTCCACAGTACAGCAACACTGAGGTTCAAACATCAGGTGGCACATTTGAGTGAGGATCTGGAACATCCTTTCTAGCTACCAAGGATGATTATCTTCCACTGGTGTTGAGAGATCTTGGAAAGCTCTCCATTGCAGTGGTAGTATTTTCAGAAGTAGCCAAATTTCTGTAGGTGGTTACATCTACTTTTGGTCTGGCAATCCTGTGGTGTACTGGGTCGTTTCAATGGTGTCGCTCTGTTTCTGTGTTATGTGACCTTTTTTTAGCTATTTGTTATGTAATTGTGTATGTAGGTAGTGTAGTACTTATTAATATACCTGTCCTGGCTGTGGTGTCTGTGGTTTTAATGTGACACATCGTGTGTGCTGATCTGTCATTTGTAGCTGTCAGTGAGTCTCTGGTCAGCAGCTGTGTGCGCTCTGACGTGGGTGGCCGCTCCCCATCTGTACATCCAAATCAGCAGTTCTTGCAAGTGTCCCCCCCCCCCCCCCCCCAGCACAACACACCACATGTGTTGTGGATAGGGGGAGCAAACACACGCATGATTCACACGCACGGCATATGTGTTGCGGGGGGAGCTTTTTTGCAACGCTGCACTCATGGGGGCACTTAGACAAATTTCACATCCAGCTCAAAAGTGATCATCTACTTACTGTTTCAAGTGTCAAGCGAGCGGTGTTGGATGTTCGTGTGTGTCACCTGGAATTTGACTGACACCTGCCGCGAGAGGGATCAAGTGGGCTCTCACAGAGCACTCTCTGTCTTTCAGCCGCTGGTATGCGCGAATAATTGTAGCAACAGCTGTACGAGGTGTTGGAGGCAGCTCTGATTTTTCACAAATAGCATGCAATTTCTCCTTCGTGCTCTAGTCGGCATCAATCATGTTGTGTGTAAAGGGGCCCTAAGCAAGGTTTGTAATAGTTAAACAATGCCATAACATAATTTTACGCTTATTTGTTTATTTGTGTTACAGTTCATGTTGTCTGTGTTTATAGTTTTACTCTTTATGGGTTGCACCATTGAAAATGTTGCCTAGGGCACCAAATTAGTTAGGACCGGTTTCGCAGACTGAATGGTCTGCCCCTAAAAATGGTCTGCCCTGCCTCCACTGCGCATGCGTCATTTTGGAGCTCTGAGACAGAGTTTCTTCACCTAAAGTGATCAAATGGATTAATGGGATTATTAACCATCACATGACAAGGTAAAACCTTTTAAATTCAAATTAAATTAATTCTAAAGTCAGTTTTAAGTTTTGAAATGATCAACGCGCAAACGCATCAGCTAGCAGCTCGTGTAGCTGCGGCACTCTGATTGCTTCCTCTGTCTTTTATGATGAAATAATGCTGAATTTATGTGGAAATGATTGTTGTACAAAAGCTTCAGATATCTGTTGCTGAGATAGATGATGGCCGGAGTGCAGTTTTAAACAGAAACGAGGTGATAATCAGTGAACCGCGGATAATGCCGCTTGCGAAGTGAAGGCAGGGTGGACCGATTTTTAGGGGGGGACCGTTCGGTCTGCGACACTGGCACTGCTCAGCGCTCCATGTTCTTGCGGACAATCTACAGAAGTTCACAGTTTGTCAACTCTGTTAACAGATTTTTTTTTTTAATTCCCTGTGGACGCAGTTGAATTGTCAATGACCTAATTCAATGACTGGACACCATTGGTAGGAGTTCTGTCAACACAATCCCTAGTTGCTGCTAGAATGACTTGCTGTCAAATGAGTAGTTAATTTTGGAAATCCAGATGATCGGTGTATCACTTGTACCATGAGGTAGCATCAGTGACAACACTTTGGCCATGTGGCGTGCTTCAACTGAGCACTATCCATTCTGCAGGTGCCACAAATGCTGAGGACCCCAGCAACTGGAAAGGCCAAGGGGATACCCATGTATCACCTGGCTGTGGCAGATAGATGATTACTTTCTGGGGGTGGGTTGGGCCTCACAAACATTGGCCTTGATTTCATATGTCTACGTGGGGCTGTGACTGGAGATCAACAGGCAAAAATCATGAGATGTGTAGCGATGCACAAGTCGAGCTTTATAACGCCATCAGAATTGTCACACTGTCTTGATGGCATCCATCACCATCTCCTTCCATCAGTTACCTGGAAAAGCTCTTCTATCCATTCACTGCCTCATGTAAAACTAACTAGTGGTGAAAGTGCTGATTTATTTCTGTATATTACAGAGGGTGAATGTTTGCAGGGGTGGTGGCCAAGTGGTTAGTGCACTTGGTTTCAGTGCGGAAGGTTCTTGATTCAAATCCCATCTGTGTCACATTTCTCCATGTGTAATGTGAAATGCGTCAAGAAAGACCTCCGGCATAAAACGTCTGCCAATTCAACATGAAAATCCATCTTGGATTTGCTGTGGTGACCCCGAGTGACAACAAGGGAGCAGCCGAAGGGTCTCTCTCACAGAGGGTGAATGTTTACGCCACCCATTATTTTCTGTTTCTTTTGTTTTTAATTCATCTGATTTTTATATAAACTATCCAGAATTTTTAATTAATATGTGATGTAAAAAAGGGTTTCATGGACTTTTTCTAATAAAAAAAATAAGTTCCAGCAAAAACACACACAAAAAAAACAGATACCACAATCAACATTACAAATATCCTCAATCTAGCAGTAGAGTTCCTTTTTCATGAGTAGCACCAGGTTTCCCACAACTCCTATTGGTTATTGTCACACACAAAGGAAGTTACTTATCATGGCAACAGTTTCTCATTTTGAAGAGGATAAACATGTTCAAGTATGCAAGTAAATTTTTCATCATCCTTTCACTTAATACCACCATCTGTCATCGTGACAGTTCTCAAAGCTTTTGCTCAGTTTGTGCAGGAAGAAAACAGCAGCCCTCTTTCTGTTATGTGCCACATAACAAACACAGCTCCAGAAAAAATAAAATCTGAACAAATGCCCAAACAAATATGACACACCATGCCAGTCTTTGTACTCACCGTCTTGTTTCGTTTTGCTTCTTACAATAATTTTCAATGATCCTACGTATTTGATCATCTTGCAGTCATGATTTCATCATCTTTAACTAAATTGACAGGTTAAAATTTATCACTATGTTTCTGTTGGGTAATAGTACCTGTGTGGGCTAAGAAAAATGATATTTGACCTCAGTGGCTTTGACCTTCACCCAAATGTTTGACCTGTGGCTGGAGTCCATTTAAGTGTGTGAAACGTTTAGTCCAAATCAGGTTGAAAATCCAATTCTTTGACCTTTCCTAAAATGAATTCTGTCGAGGCAATTTCACGTCAGCATTCACTGACATATACTAAGTTTCGCAGTAATCAGCAAATAATTTAGGAGGAGTCAGCTAACAGATACTCTATGATCTTGACCCCAGATCATTTTTTTTTACCAAAATTGGAGCAACTTTAACTTTTGACCCATGTACAACTGAAACTGACCTGTTACCATTTTTGCTGTTTTTACCCCATAACTCCATGGAATTTAGTCATAGATAGTTCAAACTATACCTTTTGGAATTGTTATGATCAGACAAATAATGTATAGTTTTCAACATGATTGGAACATTTTAAAATTTTGACCCCTGTGTAATTCTTTATTGACCCCTGCAGTTCATTAGAGGTCAGCTCCAGGATGGTTCCATATCTGAAAATAAACATTAGTAAATTTAGAATATGTGTGCCAAATTCCATGCTTTTATCACAAAATAAACTTTTTTTTTTATCAAAATTTTAGCTGAACTGCACCACTATAAGGGCAATCCTGGGGTTGACCATCAAATTTCTTGAAAACGGATGTGGGAGGAGAAAGGGAGCAAACAGACAGACAGACATTGCTGAAATTATAATATGATTGAGAGGCATTTTGTATTTTTCAGCTCAATCACACATTCAAATTCATACAAATGCCTGGATACCAGAAGGCTGAACTAGACCAATAAATATGAGTCACTGGAATGATTTTGGTGCACTTAATCATTTGAAAGTCAAAGAGATTTGCCTGGCCAGTTTGTGTTTTGCTGGGACCCACATCTTTCAGTGATATTTAAAATGCGTTTTCTCACTTCCTGTGCCATGCCATGTACTGTGCGCTGCTGCCACTAGTTCTGACAATTAGTGGTTTATGTTTGGAGGCTCATTTAAATATGGAGGAGAAGCAGCCAAGCTTGCCCTTTCTTTACACCTTTGAATTGCTAAGGCTGTTTTATGGGCAGCCGGGCTCCTATACAGTATATACTATCTGTGTGTTTGTTCAAACTCTTCAGCATGACGCTGGCTCACGCCATCAGGCATTTCAAACGAGGTTGCGGTAACACCTTTTGCTTTGAATTATTTCTGTGTAATTACAGGTACGAAGCAGAGCAATGTACATGATTGCTGCTCCAGGTGGTAATTATTCTTCCTGTACATTGAAGAAAATGATGGATGTGTTAAAAAAAATTGTATACCTCCCTCTTAATTAATGTTACTTTCCATTTGTTGGCCAGACTATCTGTAATGGTCGACTGCTTGTGCAGGTTAAGTATCTCATATTCTCACAACTCTGCTCAGTTGTTCTGTATCTCAGTCTATGGCCATTGTAAATTAATTAGAAAACCAGGATTCAACATTTAAAATATAGAGGGGGTCTTGTTAAAAAAATTAGGCTTTCTCGACTTTTTATTTATAGTTAAAGATGATTTGTTTTTGCACATTTCTGTTTCTGTGCATGTTGAAATGCATTGCCTGAAGCAAAGCAAGATAAGCTTTATTATTATTATTAAGCATGTCATCTCATGGTCTCGAGTATTTTTTTTTTTCTTGTTACAGACTTTATTTGTTTTTTAGACACTTGGTGACTTGTATTGGTTTGTTGAATAGGTGTGTAATATTACTCTGTTAATTAGGGTGACCATATTTTGATTACCGAAAACCAGGACACTCGGCCTAGCAATGAGATAAAGGGTACTAATTGGCAGAACCGGATTGGTTGGCAGAACCACAATGATAATACAATTGATGGAATAATTGACAGAACAGCACCTTACTCTGCCCCCTACTCTCAAGATATTGATAACCAATCTCAAAATAATGTAAGAAAATGTTATCATACAAAGCACAAACTTATGTCTTTTCTGTCTCTGTGTAGGCTCTCAGTTGTCCAGGTCGTTTCCATAGTAGAGAAGCTTGAATGTTCGACTGGACTGGGTTGCTTGACGCGAGGACGTTTCGCTTCAAATCGCAGAAGCTTCCTCAGCTAAAATTCTTGCTCTGGTGGTCTGACTTCTGTCTTGACTCTTGTAGAGAAGAATAATCAAGAAGTCACAAAAGCTGGAGTTTTAAACCTAACCAGACCCCTCCTACCGAGAGGCTGACTGCTATAGGCTGGTGACTAAACAATAGCTCTAATTGGCACCTATTGTGCTCTAGTTAGTACCCTCCTAATGACAGGGCAGCTGTCCCTCTCCTGATGGCTCCCTTGACGACTCTGCTGATGACGTGAATGACTCATTACCATGAACAAAAGACTGAAACTGCTTTGACCTGAGTACCCCATTGTAAACAGGGGATAAAGCGTGTCTCAGTCCCCCTCCCCGGTTAAGGCTAGATTTCAAACGTTTCACAAAGAATGCCTCCTTGACCCCTCTCTCAAACCATTTCTTCTCTCTGGCTAATATTTTAACTTCCTTGTCCTCAAACGTGTGGTTAGTGTCTTTAAGGTGGAGATGAACTGCAGACTGAGGTCCACTGGCGCCCTCTCTGCGGTGCTGGTATAGCCTTTTGTGTAAAGGTTGCTTAGTCTCACCTATGTAGTGTTCGTTACAGTTTTCCTGACATCTGATAGAATACACTACATTGCTCTGTTTGTAACTAGGGATCCTGTCCTTAGGGTGAACTAATTTCTGTCTCAAGGTGTTAACAGGTTTAAAGTAAACTGGGATTTTGTGCTGTCTGAAGATCCTCTGTAGTTTTTCTTTTCTGTCCCGCTTAGCACTAATAGCAGATCGCCATATTGGAAAATTTATCCTCACTAACAATAGATGGCACCATACAAGCTCCCGCTCTGCCATTCTGTCGCTGTTCTGTCACAGGTTTGGGGCATCTAGCTTTATACTGTAGCTAAATAACTTTATTATTTTAATGGTCAGACCTGATCATCTTATCAATACTTGTTTTGGGTGTAATATAAGCATGAACGACCCATAATGCTGATTACCAGTTGTTCCGGTTCCATTCCACCTATAGTTCCGGCGATTAGTAGTTCCCCAAGAAAATACTCAAATGATACTTGAAGTTTACTCAAAGATGAATAGCCAGGACATTTTTTATTACTTTCTAAAAAAAAACCAGAACGGCCAGGACAGGATGTGAAAACAGGACGTGTCCTGGCAAAACAGGACGTGTGATCACCCTAATGTTATTACTGTATTTCACATAGAGTTTTCATACCTGTTTGTCAGCAGGATATCTAACAAAGACATGAAAACAGGAACAGATTTCAATAGGTTATCCTTTGATACCTTTGGATAATGATGGGCTGTTTAAAGAAATTGCTAACTTTGGCTAGCATATGCTTTTGTGTTTGAAGTAGTTATGACTCCTGAATTTTTGTTATTGTTTTTGTAATATCTGCTTCTGATTTCCATGTTATTTGTATCTCAAAAGCACAGGAACAGATTTCAGTTGACGTTATCCCTTGACACCTTTGTCTAATGATGGTCTGTTGTAAAGAAATTGCTAAGTTGCTTGCTAAATTGCTAACTCCTTTCATGCTAACAGCGGAAGAGGCTAACCGTAGATTATACTAACCTCATTTGAAGCTAAATGTTCAGTCTGCGTGTCAAATGTTCATGATTTCAAAAATATAGTCAGAGAACACAGGAAGTGTAGACATAGAAGTTAAAGAAGTGGTTTTGTGAACAAAGGGTTATGGGTTCATTTCCCTAGCCAGACAGGAAAATATAGTTAAGGTGCTGGATCTGATGGGTAAAATGCTCCAATTTATTGTGTGACCTTGGCAGAAGTATACAGTCTTTCGTTGCCTGAAAAAAGTTTGTTTTTTTTCACCAGATGAATGTAGCACTGTTGTGCTTGAAGTTTTCAGTCCGTCGGGGCCAAACCCTGGCAAGCTGCCGTGCATAAACGGACGACTGTTTGTTTGCCTCCCTGTGCGCATGTATAATTTGTAAGTGGGTGTATGTGTTTTGCATACAGGCCCGTGTCAGACTGTGTGCAGCTGAAAAGAAGCCTCTGTGGCTTTGTGTTTGTGCTCAGGCTTGTGTCCCTTAGCACTGATGCTAATTATGTCGACAGGGATGCGTTTCCTGTCACATAAAGTTTCTACTTTTTAGTTTAGCATATAGGTAAATGCTGCCGGAATAAACACTTGTCTCTTTGTGCCTGCAGGTGCATCTGATTGCCAAAAGACAAATTTGTACATTCTGAGAACAGAGATGTTTTTGGGCCTGATCTCATGTGACTCTAGGAAGCATATAAACCTCAGAGAAATGCTGAGCGCAGGAAAGAAAAGCCATTTAAAGGGGAAGTCTGTAATTTTCAAACTGGGGTCTGTTGTAGTTGTTTTTGGTTCATCTTTTCACTCGGACTCGATCTTGTGTTTACAACAGGAGCCTCACTGGCAATTGACTTGCAATGACTCTGTGGAGAGCAACGCCGCCAAATGGGCAGGAGGCTAAGGTAAGAGGCTAACTGTACAATCTGTCATGAAAAAATGTTTCTTTATATTTGGTGTGGTAAACATGCACAGGTGTACCGCCATAGGGGTCGTCTCTGTGCTACCAGACACTACTAAAGACATTTGCACCTATTCACTGGTGACAAGAAGCAGAACTGAATGTTTTTAACTTGCCCCATACAAATACTTTGTGTAGAAGGGGTGCAACGGCTCACAAATCTCACTGATAGGATTGGCTCATTTTTTAGACTTCCATAAATAAGTAAATAAATAAATGTGATTGCTGTAGCCTGGCTGCTCTGACTCCTCCTGAGCAGACACACCACTTGGCTAAAGTCAGGAAAAGTCTTTTTGTTTTCACAGTGCATTGGGCTTCTAGTCACTAGGGCTCCACTCATACTTGGCTCAGGATGACACTGTGAAGGTATGGTATACGCAATCCACCCGCTACTCCTGATATTTTTGAGTATTTTTTTTTCTCAGTGTTTCATCCTCAATATGCATCAAGCCTCCACCAGGCAGCCTTGAGTAGAAAGCAAGGTGATGGAGGCTGTCTGTTTTTAACATGCTCCGTTCATGGGATTGCACATATAAAATCGAGGGTTCTTGTACGTGTCAAAACTCTAGGGGTGGTTTGTACTGATTACAGATCAACTATGGTCCATTCCACCATTATTGTATAGTTGTTTAACTCGTGGCTGTTTGCATTCTGGATCAGTACTGGATCAATTAAAATTATTTTTGTCCTGAGATTAACCCAAAAACATCAAAAATAGAGCCCAGGATGAAAACTCCTCGTGTTCCCGTTTAAGGAATGTATCATCTTCTTAGGCCATTAGGCTTTACTCTTTTTTTTTTCTTTTTTTTATCTGCTGCTCCTTAGATCCTGTAGAGACAGAGTCAATAGTTAATTAAAGTCTGACAGAATAGAAGGACCTTCATACAGCTGGAGAATGAAACAGGTTTTCTTCGATTCACCTCACTGACCAACACATTTCTGTCTTTTCTTCTTCATCCTCGGTGTGTTTTTGCAGTTCCTCTGTGCCATCTCCTCTGTGCTCTGGTTTATTTATCTAAAGAACACTGCAAGATCTCATGGGAAATAACAACAATTAGACCTGTGAGCTGTCAGATCCTTTGATATTTACTTTGGATGATCGGCCCACAATATGTGCTTTGTTTCATCAGCTCACATCCTATTGGCTGCTATTGCTTTAAGTTCAAAAACTGTTTCATTGTAGAAAAAACACTAAAAGAGTAATGGCATTTTCAGCCACAACCCTGATGAATATCGTAACGGTCACTGACCACAGCACAATCTAGGTTGCCCTTTTGCTTGTGTGCCTCCACCACTGGCTCTCTGACACCAGGGAGAAAACATCTTTCAACTAATGATCTACTTTACATTTGTCTTAATTAGGTGTGTTTAAATAGCTCTGAGCAATAATTAAACAGACAGAGCATCTGAGCGGGAGAAGGTGAGCGAGTCTGGCTTTTCTTCAGCTGTGGTGATTTGGCCAAATGCTGTTGTTGTTCCTGTTGTCTTCCTCCTGCAAATGCATCCATCAGATCCAGCAGCATGCCAACCCTTCATTTAAGAAAAACTTGTTCTTTCTTCCTCTCTTCATCTTTTCTGAACATTTCCAGAGTGTCCGGGCTTGTCTGTGGTACACACACACTGTGTGATAGCAACCAACAAGATAGGTGCAAGATAAACTCTAAAGCTCTTCCAGGGAGTTCACACCTTTGCTAACATCATTGTCACCATGACTTGAAAAATAAGCAACTTGTTCTCAACTCCTTCCTGACAAAAGGACCATCTCACTACAGGATTTTGCAATCATTACTTAGGCCAAAGGACACCGAGATGTACTTCATCTCAACGCCTCATCTCAGTGCTTGCTTGGGATTTGTTGCTATGAAACAATAAACAGCTAACAACTAGTTTATAATGCATATGGTGATAAAAGCACTCACCCTCAGCAGGAATATAGTGTCTGCAGATGAGGTTTTTTTGTGTCAGTTGTGATCGATTTTGTGTGACATATCAGATGATTAACAGTAACTGTAACAACAAGCTTCTCCTTCTGTGAAGCTAACATGTTTTGCTCTGTCTAGTTGGTTGCCTGAAAAGATGCTGCATTGATACCTTTTTGTTCAGCGATTCAACTGAAAATGCCTGATGCGGCTGGGGGGGGGGTAGACAAAAAAGAAAAGCCAGAGTGCTCTGAATAAAGATGCTGGGTGCTGCACTTTCTCATGGCTCTTGGTGGCCGCATATACCAAATGGACACGGGGCCTAAAATAATTAAGTCAAAGGATTCAAAGGATTCACAAGAATTTTATTGTCATATGCACAAAGGAACATGTTCCCTGCACAATGAAATGTGTTTACTGCATTTAACCCATCCTAATTGCCAGTTAGGAGCAGAAGTCGCCTTTAGGCGCCCGGGGACCAGCTCCAGATGTATGTCCTGCCTTAGGTCAACAACAGGGCTGAGCAAACCATGACCAGCCTCATGACGACAGACGACACACACAAACAACACACATAAGCCGGCCCGGTACATGAACACACATAAAAAGCACACACAAGGTAAAACTTGGGAAAGAAAAACCTTCATTGCTGCTGCATTGAATCATGCAGCAGCAATGCAGGAAAAAACCCATCAGCACAATGAACAATGATCACACACAACAGGACGAGAGATGACGACCGAGATTTGTAGAGTCCAGTTATCAGACAGAACACCCGGAGGCCGCCTTTAGGCGCCATCAACTGCCTTGTTCGTCCGTTCTGGAGGGAGGAAGGGCCCAGCCCTGAACAGTCCACTGTCCACAGTCAACGTCAGAGCTGGAGAAGCTGAGTGCGGGGGAAGACCAGGGGGAGTGAGGCATGAGCGTTGGCCAAGCGTGTAGCAGGCTGACTTTACCCGATGATCACATATTAACAGAATAAATTATTTGTCACAAATAAACTCAACATGCTTTTTTCAACTATCCAGTGTAGCAGGAGTGGGTAGTTGGCTACCTGGGCTAGGTTGCCTGTTTTTTGGGGGGTTTTTTTTTAGCCCTAGAGCCAGTGCTTTACCCTGAATTCCATAGCACAAAGTGAATGAAAGTCTATGAGTCCTCCTGGACAGGATGTGAGTGGAATTTGGGGCAAAGTCAGAGGTCACCAAATAAAGACAGACTCTCTTTTGAGGTAATGCTTTGGAATCCACTCCTTGTGTCACATTTCATGTACTGTTCGAACCAAAATGCTCATGTGAGTGGCCCTTGTGGAAGGAGAAGGGAAGGAGGGAGTTCGGGAGGAGACGGGGAGGGTGGTGGGGGAGGCTGGTGAAGGTGGGTGGATGCTTCCAGGGCACGGCTCAAGATGGTGTTTGAAGTGCTCTGGGGGATCTCTTCCTTTTATTGTCTCACTTAATGAGCTTTTTATGTTCTTGTGTATTTTACACACCATGTGATGGTTCTCTGAACGCCTCCTTCACAGCCTCCTGATGGATCTGTTTTTTTTTAAAAAACAGCTATTCACCACTGCATGCAAATTTAATTATAAGCATCTGGTTAGTGAATAGGACTAATTAAGCGATAGGGGCCGAGAACTGCTCTCTCTGTCCTCAGCCATTTCTTTGTTGCTCTCCATCACCGACCATGCCACCTTTGGGAATGGCTTCTTGACTTTCTTCACTCTTCATTTTTTTTGTCAGTTTTTTTTTAGAAGAGAAAATCGACTGGTGTCCTTGCATGACACAAACTAAGTCTTTCTATGACTGAAAACGGCTTCAAATAAATACAAATGAGACTAAGGTGCCTCACCCTGCGTTGAAAAGCTGAGGTGTGTGTATGCAAAAACAAAAATAGGAGGCAATTAGCGGAGTCGGGTAACGTCCAAATGGCAAGGTGAGTGCCTGTGGAGGTGGACTGTGCAGAGAGGCTTCAGTAAGGTTTGTCTTCAAAGACTGGGTGCGATTTCAAATGCAGCACTCAGGAGCGGCTCCCCGTATTTTCCGCTAAAATATCTCCTATAATGATGCATCCTGCTGGGTTCAGACGTATCCCCTTGGCCCGTTAAGACCTTTTCTATGCTACACTCTAGAAACGCTAACTTTGGAAAGAAAGAAAGAAAGAAACAACTCATCGCTATAGCTTTCCTGTTTCAATAATTTACCCTGTGGATATCTGGCATGGGAACATTTTTCTTTTTCAAAAATCTCATCCAAGGATATTTGTCTTTCTTAAATTGGCTCGGACTACGTAAGTGTGAAAGTGAAAGATTGATTCCTTCATTTGTTCCGTGGTATTTAAAAGCTCACAGGAAGAACAAATGTGCTCTCAGTTCCTCTGGTCCATGAAATGATCTGACAGCCGAGCTTTAAATGCTGGTGCGCTTTACTGTCTCTTTGTCATGTCATTGGAAAGCTTGCATTTGCATCGTTTCCGCAATCATTTCCGCGTGCAGCTTGTAGGCCATAATTTATTGTCCATTGATGTTTTCCACCAGCCTCGTGTCTGGGATCCTTTGGATTTTTTCACCTCCTGACCTCATTTTTGTTAGCACAAAACCAGTCATTAGAATGTTGGACGTTGTCCGTCCCTGCTGCCTTCAGGGGCTCCTGGAAGTAATAGTCTTATCTAAGCAATAATATCACAGCGCACAATATGTCAGAGTAGACTTCACTAAGTGGATGTGATGTTTTAATGAGGAGCAAAAGGGATGCCGTTGAAGAGAAGTAGGCGGGGGAGGAAGTAAGGATGGAAGGAAGGGGTTGAGGGTAGCGTTGCCTTACCTCAGAGGAGGACACAAGTGCTTTAATTGTGTTGTAATGGAGGTCAGTGCTTACACGTTCTCCTGGCATTCTCCAACCAGCATTGTAGTATCCAGGGTGCCATGACTAAACGTCTGACGTCTGTTAAGGAGATGAAGAGTGATGGCGGATGAGGATGAAACAGGAGACAACATGGAGGACCTCTAAGGTCTTGTTTCATTTAGTCCTCCGGTCACCGGGGGGAAGCGCTGAGTGACAGTAGAGGTGAATTCTTGTCTGCTCGGCTGATCATCGCACCGACTGACTCTCCCGTGTTCGTCCCTTTTCTATCTGTTGCCCTCACAGGTTTTGCTGCATTCTGCTTTATCTCCCTGTCAGGCGCTTTCTCCCTCTTGTGGATAACTGTCATCGAATTGAATGCTTTATTTATTTATTTAAGATGAACATGATAATGGGCTGAGATAAAGAAATAAGGAGTACACTCAAAAAAAAAACCGACATAGGTGTTGTTGGTTTTTATGTTACATGAACGTAAGTCTAACATGTAGTTTCTACGATATAGAATTTGGTTTTATGGGTGAACACATTAAAATCATGTAGTTTTAACATAACATGCAACAACTTAAAATTTAACTTGCTCAGTGAGAATAATAAAATTATGGAAAGTATTTCCACCCAAGTAAAATGTGTTAACGTAGCCAGAAACAATTTTGCTGAGTGACCTAAATGTAAATTTGTTGGGTCAACATGATGAATTTGCGTTACTGTTACTAAATTACCATGGGTCAGACCAACTAGATTTGTAAGGGTAAATGTAACAACAACAACAAAAAACAGAAGTCCCTTTGGCTGTTCGCTTGTTTGTGCTCAGGGTTGCCACAGCAAATTAAAGTTGGATCTGCATAAATTGTGCTGATCCAACACAGCAAATTTAGGTTGACATGTAACTGTATTATTTTAAAAGTAGTTGTAACTACTTACAGAGCAGGGGTGGTGGCCAAGTGGTTAGTGCACCTGGTTTCAGTATGAAAGGTTCCTGGTTCAAACCCCCACCCCTGCCACATTTCTCCATGTAATGTGGAGTTGAGTTAGGAATGGCATCTGGTGTAAAACCTGTGCCAATTCAACATGCAGATTCACCTCAGCTTTGCTGTGGTGACCCTGATCACAAACAAGGGAGCAGCTGAAGGGATTTACTTTTTTTGTTAGATTAACCCTTACAAATCTAGTTGGCCTGAACTATGGTAATTAGGTAACAGTAACGCAAATTCATCATGTTGACCCAACAAATTTACACTTCGGTCACTCAGCACTTGTTTCTGGCTAGGTTAATTCATTTTACTTGGGTGGAAATGCTTTACATATTTTTTTTATGTTCACTGAGCAAGTTATTTTTCTGAGTGTATGTGTTTTTTTTTTTGTTTTTTTTTTTTGCAATAAATGTTTCAGGAAAGTTTGATGGGCAGTAATTTGGCAGGGGACAAGTGCAACTTATCTCTGTGGTTATTGGGCATCGCAGTCTCGTTTGAAGGCGGGCACTAAAGGGGTAAAATATGACACATATGATGTAATTTCTCTACTTCTGGGGATAGAAACATAACACAAGTTTTTGGGCAAATTACATGCAAACAAAGTGAGAATGCGCAGAAAAAGTGACAATGTGGTGGGAAATTGGACTTTTGTGTTGCGGTTTGTTTATGACCCAAAACTCAAACGTGTCGAGGCAGTTGTGCAGGCGAGAGAATGCACCTCCTCTGGTTAGCTGTGTAGGCTAACACTTACCGACATGACCTCTCACATTTGCCTCGTCTTCCCTTCTCTGCTGGGAACTGAAAAAAACTGCACTTTTTGGTGATTGCAGCCGAAAACAAAACAGTACACCATTTTCCCCTGTGAAGTTATACTGTGTATATATTGCGCAACGGGAGCGGCTGTCCCCATAAGTGGTCAAATCATGTGATATCACACAGGGTTCAAACAAGACTGCGGTGCCCTATTATGACACATTCTGGTATGCAGTATATCCCCTTCTTCTTTGCCTTTCAGCTGTTCCCGTTAGGGGTCGCCACAGCAGATCAATCGTTTCCATCTCACCCTGTCCTCTATCTTCCTCTGTCACACCAGCCACCTGCATGTCCTCCCTCAGCACATCCATAAACCTCCTCTTTGGCCTCCCTCTTCTCCTCCTGCCTGGTGGCTCTATCATCAGCATCCTTCTCCCTATATACCCTGGGTCCCTCCTCTGCACATGGCCAAACCATCTCAATCTCGCCTCTCTGACTTTGTCTCCAAACCGTCCCACCTGTGCATTCCCTCTGATGTGTACATTCCTAATCTTGTCCATTCTTGTCACTCCCAAAGAGAATCTCAACATCTTCAGCTCTGCCACCTCCAGCTCTGCCTCCTGTCTTTTTGTTAGTGCCACCGTCTATAAGCCGTACAACATAGCTGGTCTCACTACTGTCTTTTAAACTTTCCCCTTCACTCTTGCTGATATTCTTCGGTCACAAATCACTCCTGCCACCTTTCTCCACCCACTCCACCCTGCCTGCACTCTCTTCACCTCTCTACCACACTCTCCATTACTTTGAACAGTTGACCCCAAATATTTAAACTCATTTACTTTCACCACTTCTACTCCTTGTAACTGCACTATTCCACTGGGCTCCCTCCCATTCACACACATGTACTCAGTCTTGCTTCTACTGACTTTCATTCCCCTTCTCTCCAAAGCATATCTCAGCCTCTCCAGAATAGACTCAACTTGCTCTATACTCTCACTACAGATCACAATGTCATCTGCAAACATCATAGTCCATGGGGACTCCTGTCTGATCTCATCCGTCAACCTGTCCATCACCAATGCAAACAAGAAAGGACTCAGAGCTGATCCTTGGTGTAATCCCACCTCCACCGTGAATGAGTCAGTCATTCTGACTGTGCATCTCACCGCTGTCACACTATTCTTGTACATGTCCTGCACTACCCTAACATACTTCTCTGCCACTCCAGACTTCCTCATACAATACCACAGCTCTTCTCTTGGCACCCTATCATAAGCTTTTTCTAAGTCCACAAACACACAGTGTAACTCTTTCTGGCCTTCTCTGTACTTCTCCAACAGTATTCTCAGAGCAAACATTGCATCTGTAGTGCTCTTTCTCGGCATGAAACCATATTGCTGCTCACAGATCTTCACCTGTTTTCTAAGCCTAGCTTCTACTACTCTTTCCCATAACTTCATGCTGTGGCTGATCAACTTTATGCCTCTGTAGTTACTGCAGCTCTGCACATCACCCTTGCTCTTAAAAATAGGAACCAGCACACTTTGTCTCCACTCCTCAGGCATCCTCTCACTTTCCAAGATTTTATTAAACAGTCTGGTTAGAAACTTTACTGGCATCTCTCCAAGACATTTCCATGCCTCCACTGGAATGTCATCTGGACCAACTGCCTTTCCACTCGTCATCCTCTTCATAGCAGCCCTCACTTCTTCCTTACTAATCTCTTGTACTTCATGATTTACTCTCACCACATCATCCAGCCTTTTCTCTCGCTCATTTTTTTTATTCATCAGCTCTTCAAAATATTCTCTCCACCTTCTCAGCACACACTCCTCACTTGTCAGCACATTACCATGTGCATCTTTTACCACCCTAACCTGCTGCACATCCTTTCCAGCTCTGTCCCTTTGTCTGGCCAGTATATCAGTATGCAGTATGCAGTATATCCCCACCAAGTATTATTAGTTTAAGCCGAATGCTGTACTTTTTTTTATATAAACCTTTATACTGTTATAACCATCATGTGAAGGTGACATAGTGAGGGTTTGTACTTTATGCAAAAGCTACAATCAAAGAAATAGTTGAGAGAATACTTGAGGTGATCTGTGTGCCCCTCTAAATTTTTACTTTTATCTCTATTTTTTGTCCTTTGGGTCATTCTTTAGCATTCTCACCTTATGACTTCATCAAGGTCTAATTCGGATAGAAGTCTGTGTTCTGCTCTTCTGTGTAGGATGATGGAGGTAGAAATGCCAGCAGAAGTACAGTGTGTGCTCTCACCTTCTAATTATAAATTTATTTCAGCCCTATGATATCTATGTGCAAAATGTTCAAAACATTTTTCTTTAGTCATCTCAGGCAGCTTTAAAATGTCCATCTGCTTTGCATTACCACCATCCACAACCACAGTTTCAGGTGGAGAAATCTATTCTGATCACAAAGTGCTAAAAGTGTAGCAGAAGAAGCAGGTTTGGTACACGGAGAACCAAACCCGTAACAGTAGCCAATCATTCCCACTCTGATGCCACTGGAGGGTGTGAATGGCAGACGGTTCTAAAGCGGAGCAGCTCAAAGTGAAGCACTTTTCAGACGGGCACTTACTGCTATCATTTTGTCCAGACTTTGAATCTGTGGTATTGTGTGTCAAAGGAGTGAGTAACATTGTCATTAATGCTACATCAGGCATTTACAAGGAACAGAAGCTGTTTCTGTTGAATTTTCTTCACACATCCACATGAATGCAGTTGCACTGGCAGTAAAAGCATGGAGAGGATTATGGAACAAACTCTGCATGTTTTAATATGTGTCCACCCAGAAACTACAGATCCTGCCTAGTTTGTGTGTGTCACCACTTCATCTGGGTTTCTCCCCATCCATCCATCCGTCCATCCATCCATCTGGCTATCTTTGTGTCCCTCTGTCCGTTTATCCATTCATATGTACCTCTTGTATCAGTGTTTGGCCATCCATCTATCGATCAATCGATCCATCCATCCATTTTTATTATTCATCCACCAGTCCATCTATCTATCTTTCCATCTATCCCTCTGTTCATCTGTCTGTCACTCTGTCAGTTCATCCATTCATATGTACCTTTCCTATCACTGTATCATCCATCCATCCATCCATTTTATCATTCATCCACCAGTCTTTACATCCATCTGTCCATCTTTGTGTCCCTCTGTCAGTTCATCCATTCATATGTACCTCTCCTATCACTGTATCCATCCATCCATCCATCCATCCATCCATTTATCATTCATCCACCAGTCTTTCCATCCATCTGTCCATCTGTCTATCTTTGTGTCCCTCTGTCAGTTCATCCATTCATATGTACCTCTCCTATCACTGTGTCCATCCATCCGTCCATCCATCCATGCATACTTAGGCTAGCACCGCATTGATCCATGTATCCATCTGTCCATCCACACACACTCACTGGTCACTTGATTAGGTACACCTTGCTTGTTAACACAAATAGCTAGTCAGCCAATCACATGGCAGCAACTTAGTGCATTTAGGCATGGAGATGTGGTGAAGATGACTTGCTGAAGTTGCATCAGAATGGGTAAGAAAGGAGATTTAAGTGACTTTGAAAACAGCATGGTTGCTGGTGCCAGATGGGCTGGTCTGAGTATTTCAGAAACTGCTGATGTACTGGGATTTTCACGCACAACCATCTCTAGGGTTTACAGAGAATGGTATGAAAAAAGATATCATGATAACAGGCGCTTCCTGTTAACATGACAGTATATTTCAAGAGAAGTAGAATTTTCTGGGGAAAAACTTGTATATCACAGCTCTGACCCTGATGATAGATACTTTTTTGTTATTTATGTTTTCTTCTTACAGTCTTACATTAGTGTAGCAGATAACTGAAACAATCCTTCAAATGGTGATACAAGCAGCAAATTTGGCACAAATGCTCCTTAGACATTACTTTTTTTGAAAAAGAAGGAAAACAAAACTGACTGGCCAACTTTAACTTTTGACCCTTGTGGAAACTGAAATTAACAGTTGTCACCATTCTTGCTATTTTTACTCCATAACGCCATAACATTCAGTCATAGATAGTCCAAACTATAAATTTCTGGCATCTTTATGATCAGAAAAATAATGTGGTATAGTTTTCAATATGATTGGAGTATCTTTTAATTTTGACCCCTGTGTAATTCTTAAATTTACCCCTACCTGTCCGCCTATTGAAAATCATACGGCCAGTCATTTTGTTTTTTGTTTTTCAAAAAGGGTGATGTCTAAGGAGTATTTGTGTCGAATTTGCTGCTTGTATCACCATTTGCAGGATTCCTCTGTAAATATTCTGTTATCTGCTGCATTACATCTACAGTTGCAGTAGCACTGAAAAGAGGGCGGGGCTTGAGTTTATGACATTCATGAACAAAGTTGCCAAACTTACAAGATTGTGTCAGCAGAAAGAACGGACCGTACTGCCTTGTTCTTTTTATTGCATTTCTTTTGTATTTCTAAATGAAATTAGATTTGCCTGTTCATCTCTGATACCATCTGCACGCTTTTCACAGGAACATTGTAGCAGCATGTAAGAGCCTGAAAATGCTTGAAAAATACAAAATAAAGCCTGCAGTGTTACAGCATTAAAAAAACATCCACAATAAAGGAATTGTTCTGAAATCCCCCGAAATAAAAACCCTCCAAGAAAATGACAGTAAAGCTTTAAAACATCTGACCTCTTAAAAAAGATGATTAAAATCATTTGGTGTAATAAGACACAACAACAGAGATTCAGTGGAACTTTTTGATGGGACAACATTCAGCAGCTGGCAGCCTATTTTCTAAATGGATAATAAAAAGAGTGTTTGTAGACTTAATGTTTTATTGGATTTGCTGAGGAGAAATGGCCTTTTCTTTTTCTGGGTAAACACAACATAAGTAGAGGCCTCCAAAAAGTAGGCAAGGGGACAGAATTAGAAAAGGAAGGAGAGAAAGCATAAACATGCCCGGTCTGGCTGACTGAGCAAGCTAATTAACTCGAAAAACTATAAAAATGTAAATTGCAATTTGCTACCATGGGCATCTAATTAAAGCCAGTGGAATGTTAAGGACCAAATTGAATTTGCTAAAGAAGAGGGGGGGAAATATATGATTTCGCTACATTGTCAGGTATCGATCGCCTACAGTGGCCTCCAGAAGAGCCGCGCGGAGACAAAAAGAGCGAGTGAGCGAGAGAGGGAGAGGAGTAGGGAGGTGAGGAGGAAACAAAAAGAGGTGTGCAGATGCGAAGACAAAGCTATGCATTGATTAAAAAAGTGTGTGTGTGTGTGGGGGGGGCAACAAATCACGATGGCCGCTGGAGACAGAAAATGTAATCAGAGCCAAATGGTCCTCCTAATACTCCGCAGGTGTGTGCCGCAGATGCTTACGTGATACTTGGAAGAATTGTTTCAAATGAAGATTGACTGGGACCTGCTCCAAATCCTCATAAGGTTCGCCAAGAATCCCAGATCCTCGGTGGTGCCAGCGTTAACCGCGTTTACTTAATTGATGTAGTGCATGTACGGTAATTTGTTGTAATTATTGCGCGTGCAAAATTATTGTGGTTTATCTCATCCTCATCACTGAGTCCTCCAGGCCAGTGGTTAAGACGGGCGCGGCGTTCGCAAAGCCTTTTAAACACCTATCCTAGTCTGAAACAGCAGCTGGGTTTAAAAAAAAAAAAAGGAACCCGAAGATGGGGGTGGGTGGATTTGCGGGGGGGGACAGTGACTATGCACGCTTTATTTTTTTACTCATTCTGTTTTTATTTTACAGCTGCACAGCTCGAATATTTAAGCTGTCATTATCCCAGATGTGCACAGGAAGGCTGAGGGTAGTACAGCTTTTATTGATGTAATAAACAATAATCACCGGCTCCCCTATCAAACAGCAGACTGATACGACGTTACACCCATAATGTTAAATCCGTAAAGCTAATGAGTGGGATTCTGGTGTGGTAAAAAAAAAAAAGGGTGAATTTTGTGGCATCTGTAACTTCTTTTTTGTCACCGTCTTTGTGTTAAATTGTATATAAATCAGATCAGACCTGTAATTATTCTGTGTCTTTGCAGTTTGGAAAAAAAAATTGCCTGCTTTTTTGTAGCATGGCACTCATTTCCATCGGAGTGAAGTCGACACGCTGTATTTTGATGCCGTGAGAGCAAATGCAGCTGATAAGGAAAAAACAACAAAAACAACAACAACCTCTCTGATAGACAAATTTACAAGCAGACATAAATCATTTCCTTTCTTCTCCCCCCATTTTTCCTCGCTCTCGTAGCTCTTCCCTCTCCTGCTTACTAGCGTCCCTGTCAACGGTTGCAGTTTGTTAGCCCAGTAAAAGTTTTATATGTGCAGAAGAGAGCACTGGTCTGTCTGTTGCTCCTATGAGTTACGGGCTGCAATAAACAAACTTGAAAAAGGTGATAAATAGACAGAATCTGGATGACAGCTCCAATAACGCATTAACAAGGAGAGCTAGGCTAGTGCATACGGGCTCGTGTCTATTTCCTGTCTGCAGCTCTTTGTGTTGCCTTCAACAAACAGGTGCATAAAGTTGCTTCGTCACTTAGTTGGGAAGTTAACTATGTGTAAATATAAAGAGAAAGCTACCAGCCTGAGGTTGGGTAAAGCCCAGAAGCCACAGTATTTATTGCAGTATTGTGCGCTTATATAAGGGACATTGTGGTAAGCTATTTTCTTCCCTGTCATGCATTTGTTCTTCTTTTCTTTTTATGTTGGCTTGAGCTTATAGCTGCAGGGGGCTGATCATCCTGGAGATGTTTCTACAGCTTAATTGGAGTCCACCTGGAGTAAACTCAGCTGATTGGACATGATTTAGAAAGACACACACCTGTCTACATATAAGGTCCCACAGTTGACAGTGCATGTCAGAGCACAAACCAAGCATGAAGTCAAAGGAATTGTCTGTAGACCTCCGAGATAGAACTGCCCTGAGGCACAAATCTGGGGAAGAGTACAGAAACATTTCTGCTGCTTTGAAGGTCCAAATGAGCACAGTGGCCTCCATCATCTGTAAATGGAAGAAGTTCAGATCCACCAGGACTCTTCCTAGAGTCTGCCTGTTTAAACTGAGCAATCAGGGGAGAAAGACCTTAGTCAGGGAGGTGGCCAATAACCCATTGGTCACTGTCAGAGCTCCAGCATTCCTTTGTGGAGAGAGAAGAACCTTCCAGAAGGACAACCATCTCTGCAGCAATCCACCAATCAGGCCTGTATGGTAGAGTGGCCAGACGGAAGCCACTCCTTAGTAAAAGGCACATGGTAGCCCACCTGGTGTTTGCCAAAAGGCACCTGAAGGACTCTGGAAGCTGGCTGAACATCTCTGGAGCGATCTGAAAATGTGTGCACTGACACTGCCCATCCACCCTGATGGAACGTAAGAGGTGCTGCAAAGAGGAATGGGTAAAACTGTCCAAAGATAGGTGCACCAAGCTTGTGGCATCATATTTAAGAAGATGTGAGGCTGTAACTGCTGTCAAAGGTGCATCAACAAAGTATTGAGCAAAGGATGTGAATATTTATGCACATGTGATTTCTTAGGGGTTGTTTTTATTCAATTTGCAAAAATTTCAAAAAATATTTCTTCATGTTGTCATTATGGGGTGTTGTGAGTAGAATTTTGAATGTAAAAATTAATTTACTCCATTTTGGAATAAAGCTGTAACATAGCAAAATGTGGAAAATTGAGGCAGTGTGAATACATTCTGGATGCACTGTAAATGGACTGCATTTATATAGCACTTTTCCATCTGCATCAGACGCTCAAAGTACTTTACAGTTATGCCTCACATTCACCCCGATGTCAGGGTGCTGCCATACAAGGCGCTCACTACACACCGGGAGCAATAGGGGATTAAAGGCCTTGCCCAAGGGCCCGTAGTGATTTTCCAATCAGGTGGGGATTTGAACCCATGATCTTCTGGACTCAAGCCCAACACCTTAACCACTAGACCATCACCTCCCACTGTAAAATAGCTGACATTTGTAGTTCAGAGAATTCACAGTCTCCAATGACCTTTTTCCTCAAACACCTGCTTCACTTTTCTGTCTTTTTTTCTTTTTTAGTTTTTCCTTCTCTTTTGTCTTTTTTTTTTTTGTCACACGTGTGACACCTGCACAATGCAGAATTGAACTAATCTAATTTTATAAGGCAAAGTGCTGCTTTATTCTACCACAACTGTGAAAATGTTCATCATATTGATCAGCGAAAAGCCCATCAAGGTGGAAGAATTGAGTGAGTTGTAGCAAATGACAGAAAACAATTGCCTCAGGTTTTTTTAAACAGATGATTAAACATGTTCATATTTTTCTGTTGCTGGTTGCAGCACTCAGAGCCATTTTTCCACCAAGTGCATCTCACCTTTGCATATCCAGTGTCTGACAAACATAATAATTTATTACAGCAAACAACCTATTAATAAGGAATCAATGTGAGGCCCTCGGGGTGACAAAACCGATAAATGTAACAGGGTCACATGCACATTGTGCTGTGCAAAGTGATTTAAGCAAAGACAAACTAATTTATTTTTATTAATGACAAAATTGTTTTTGTGTTTTCTCTGTGTGGAAATGTGCAAGTGAAACCACAGAGAGAGAGGAGGACTGGCCTTTCTGGAAAGGTGAAGAAACACTTTTAATGCTCCCCACATATCATTTTAATTTACATTTATGGCATCGCTGATATCTTTTAAACATGTATTAAAGCATCCTCGGTTTGTGTTTTATATTGGCAAACCTCATTTCCTTTTTATTTGACCTCCAAGTGCCTTTTGGCTGCTGCGTGCCTGGAATCAGAATACATACATTAGGGCCCCACCCCCTGCCCCCCACCCTGTTTTTCAACCAGTTCTGCACTGCAAAATAAATAAATAAATAAATAAATAAAGCTGCATAAATATAAAAAACTTAAGCCAAGTGACTGCCATACAGATTACTTTTTGTGAACGAAATGGCATCAACAAATTAAAATGTGTAAAAGCCTCAGGGGGTGAATGCTTTTGCAAGGCACTGTGATTATTATTATTATTATTAGTTTATTTATTTATTGTAGTAACACACATTACAAAAGCTGAAGAAACATAAAAACTTGAGGCAACTGGCTGCAATATTGTTAACTTTACCCAACTTAAAAACATTAGTCTCTTAAAGACAACTACCAACAATAAATTTTCTAATTTACTCAACTTAAAACGATGAGCCTGTTTTAGTTAGTACCATCACCTTTAAAAAAAAAAAAAAGGTGGACTGTATATATAGCTATAGAAAACCGGAGCAGCCCATATGTAGGCAGTGCCATGATGGCAATGTTGGCAGCGCTTATTCTGCTTATGTCATAATAAAATCATTAATGGATAAAGAGGTGGAGCGTGGGTGGCTCATTGGGGAGGGTCCACTAATCCTAACCTCTTTATATTAATTGATGGTGTATATTACAACCCCATACTGATTTTCAAGTTTACAAATAAATGTAATATTTTTTCAAATAGCTAACAAACCAGATCCAGTTTTGTTCAATTTACAAACATAAAACACATGATTCTGATGACGTACACCATTAATCACTTTTAATTGTACTGTTGTCTATAAATCTGTGGACCTGAAAATCAACAAATAGTAATTCACCATAACTAAATGTTTTTTAATTGTCACACTTTTATTACATTACTTAATACTTTAGTGCAACATATAGCCTACCATAAATGTGAAAACAACTTCAACATGCTCTCTGTAATATTAGGACTAGTTGGAGATTCCCACTCATTGTAGCCTAAACATGCCCCTATATTTGAGTCAGAACCAGCTAAGCTAACAGGCTAACCTCAGTTCTAAGGTTTATTAAATCTTATTTTTGGGGACTGCACCATGGTTCTCATAACAGGTTGTTTTGGTGTAGGCATTAAAAACTGTGAGCTGCTTATTTTCTCAGTACTTGTATATTCGCGAGGCCTAACAGATCAAGCTATTGATAGCTAACGGTGTTAACATACAACATTATATACGATGCAAAGATTGTAGCAGGGACATCTTTGTTGATCTGTTAGGATGTTTCACTGCACAACAAGCCATATTATCCCAGGTATTTGTAATAAAAAGCTCAAACCAATAGATACAGCCCTCTACAACAGCTAGTGGTCCCTGTTAATGCATAACCTTATGGCTAAAAACATCTTAAACTAAGAATTATTAGTATTATCATTATTATTTTTACCGGCTGTACAGCTGCATGGAGGGGGAAATGTCTATATAGACCAAAACTTTGTGTTTTTTTTTTTTTTGTTTTTTTTTTTGTGATCAGGCTGTAAACATGTTTGCTTTTGCTCTAAAGGACACTATAACATGAACTTGAATGGGAACCTGCTCATTTTTGGAGTCAGCTTCAAGTGGCCAGTCAAGGAAATGTGATTTTTTTTTTTTTTTTTTCTTCTTCTTCTTCTTCTGGGTGGGCTTCTTTGACACCATTGAAGCTTAGTGCTTTTCAAGACTTGAGGAAAGTGGTTGCAATAATTTTTTTAGTTTGTCCAACTTAAAAACATTAGTCTCTTTTAGTTAGTATCTTTTATTTAACGCTGTAACACAGTGTAAAAAAGCATATAAAAGCACATCTAAATCTCTATACAACACATTGTATAAAAAAAACTTAAGAACATATAAAAACATAAGGCAACCAGCTGACAGACATCTTTGAGTTTACACAACTTTAAAACATTTGTTAGATGTTATATTTATCCGTTGGGTAAACTCAAAATGTCTGTGCAGGGAGTGGCCTTGACCTTTTACATTTTCTCTGTTTTTGCAGTGTGTGCTATGACTGTAAAAAAAAAAAAAATACATTTCACATAAATGTGATATTTCAGTATGTTTGAAACTGTCAAACGCTGCTTGGCTCTTTGCAGTTGTTCTCACAATGAAAAAAGACTTCTCCACAGCTGGTCCGAGATGGATGTGTGTATTGATTTGACAAGTTTGACGCCGGATGCCCTTCCTGACCACTGTTGCCACAGTTACTTTGAAAAAGTAATCCAATTACTGATTACTCAATTGTAAAAGTAACTAAGTTAGATTACTAGTTACTTTTTTAGTTACTTTTCCCAGCTGCCGACAACAACCCTCTGCCACCTCAACATGACAATGATACCTGTTTTGCCAAAACTCACTTTATAATCACCCTTTCTTGACTTCAATGAAAATAAATACTTGTTTTATAAAAAGTAAAATAAACACCTCTTTCTTGACCTCATATTTAACTGTTGACAGCACTGTAACAGTAAAACTTGCAATTTTGAACCTACATTGTTTATAAATGTAACTATTAAATTCTAACATTTTTCTAACATTTAAATTCTCTCTAAACATTTTACTTGTTGAGATTATTATTATTTTAAGCAATAGTAGTTGTAGTAAAAAACAGCTTCAAAACTGGACCTTTAATCTAGGGGTGTTGTAAGGGGGGCACATCCCTGCCCCATGCCCCCATTCCATCTGGATTCGCCCCTGCTTTGGCGTTTGAGCACAAAGAATGGATAACATTTATTTATGCAGAAAACATGACCAGATTTACAGGTAAGAAAGTTTTATTGCGTTTTCACATCATGTGGTTCTCAGAAAGAGAGTTTAGGTGCATTTGAGTGGAAAATAGTGTTAGTTGTTGACACGTCGCGGAGGATCAGCTGTTTTTAACGACCAGATACAGAGCGGCTCAGCTCAGAATTCTAAATAAAGGAGGAAGAAAGTATAAAAATGTCTGTAAAGCTCAGTGCAGGTGTGCTGATCACCGCGCTTTAAGAGGTGAGGACGAGTCGAGCTGCTGCAAAAAACCGTGGATGAAAAGCTCACAGCTCACTGAAAGTGTGCAGTTCAGTCGAACCCCGACCTCCTGCCCACGGACCAAGTTTAATGCTGCTATCGACCTACAATGAAAAATAATAGTAACGCACAGTGGCATGGAGAAGTAACTTTAATCTGATTACTGATTTGGAAAGATTAACGCGTTAGACTACTCGTTACTAAAAAAAAGTGGTCAGATTAGAGTAACGCGTTACTAAGTAACGCATTACCGGCATCACTGTTCCTGACACATCTCCACACTGCACAGTGAACGGGCAGGAGTGGCCTTGAACCAGGAACCATCTGCACAACAAACAAGCACACTTAACCGCTTGTCCACCAAGCCTATCATCTTGTTTTTGCCATTGGGGGACACTGAATGAGAACAGTACAATGCTTCCCAGCACCATTCAGGT